>NC_053393.1:561817279-561993987 GCF_905171765.1 Bufo bufo
TCAGATCCAGCTCCATCCAGTGGCCATGACGATAGAAGGTGGCATGGTGGCATCTACTGGTTTCCACAACACTCCAGGACTACTAGAGATCCACTAAAAATGAACTTTGTCTAATACTACAAGCTGTTAGAAGACCAGAAAGCATTGACTACGACAAATATCAAATGACAAAGGAGACAGGAGCACTGAGGGTGCTAAGACTTATGCAAGCATTAAATATGTGGATTGTTCTGAATTGCATTACTGCTATATTTGCTACACATAAAAATGTAAGGTTTTCAGCGCACAATTTGATCAATCGGGTAAGCCCATCCGCCCCGACAAGTCGACCTCATCAATTGGGTCCTTACACTAAGCTGTCAGATGGTTTGGAGGCGCTGGCCTACTTTGTTTTTTCCTTGTACATCTGGTCAGTGACTGCCTATATCTTGGCCATACACCTCTAGCCATGTGTCCATAGCGGGATCCTACCTGCCAGGTAAGCTGCAATAATAGGGCACATCTGCACGGTTTGGGACAATCATCCGTCATTTTGATGGTTTTTTGTCACTTTCTGTATATTGTTAGCTTTCAGGGGCTATTGCTTCATCCAATGATTGGGGGAAGATGGGGGGGATATTTAGTGGGTTGTCCAAGGTAGAAAATCCCTCAAACATCGATTGAGCGAGCATTTTGATTTTGGCTTCGACCACAGTAAAATAAATGTGATTGGTCACCTGTCCCATGACGCATGTACAGAACGCGTGGCCGACGTTTCATGCAGGTCTCCTCGTTACCGAGTACATGGAGCTCTGAGGCAGCGGTCTTCCGAGCGGCCGTGCCCAGAGGTTGCTCCAGTCATTAGAGAACGTCTCTTCTCTGACCCTCTTCATTACACAAACCTCCTCATTCTTGAAGCCAGAGTTCAGGAAGCGTCTTCAGCTGCCAGCTGTATGATTGACATGTGATCGAGCGCTGCTTTTTTCGGTTCGCTTTTGCTGACTGACGCCAATAAATGTCAGCCTTGTCCTTATTGATTAGTGCCCTGCACGGCTAATTAAACTCTGATGATAGAGCGTACGTGGATCGTTTCTTCTTCTCTACGCCACATTCCATAGTAATTGTTGTTTATACAGGTAAATGAGCAAATTAAAGCGTAAATGGTGGGAACCTCGTGAAACAAAAGTGTCCATTCAGATGACTTTGGTTTTATCTCTCGCTACCCAGAACAACACTGTGACGAAGACTCAGCTGTTCAGTGTTCATCCAGCACTACACAATATATCAAGAGCTGGTCAGCACTGAGGGCCTGGGTTCAGAAGGATTCAGGGGCCACGTCTATAAGGAAGACAAGCTCTCATTGTGCTATGGCTACCTTCAAGATACAGATTAATAATCAGCCTTCTATACAGCTGTCACCCGAGTGTGATACAGGGATTAGATTGGGAGCTCATGGGGACAGAGCTCCCCTGCGACCAGATCGGGGGAGCTGTATGGTTTCTCTGGCAAGCAGGGGTCTTCTGAAGGCTCCAAGACCTGACCTAGCAAGGTACATGTTAAGCACTGCCTGTGGAACTGATTCTCCCATAGACTGCCATGGTAAACCATGGCAGTCTATAGAATGTGCAATCAGACGATCGCATGTTCAAGTCCCCTAAGGGGACCAAAAATGAAGGTAAAAAAAGATAAAGTTCTTAAAAAGATATTTAAAAAAAACTAATAAAAAATGCAAATCATCCCTTGTCCCCATTTAACAAATAAAAAGTAAAGATGATGAGCATCACCTAGTCTAAAATTGTCCGAAACCAATAAAACTACAGTATATAAATGTGGTATCCCTGTAATCGTACTGACCCGGAGAATGAAGAGAACAGGTCAGATTTATCTCATAGGGAACGCTGTAAAAACAAAACCCATAAAACTATATAAATGTGGTATCACTGTAATCGTACTGACCCAGAGAATGAAGAGAACAGGTCAGTTTTATCTCATAGGGAACGCTGTAAAAACAAAACCCATAAAACTATATAAATGTGGTATCACTGTAATCGTACTGACCCAGAGAATGAAGAGAACAGGTCAGTTTTATCTCATAGGGAACGCTGTAAAAACAAAACCCATAAAACTATATAAATGTGGTATCACTGTAATCGTACTGACCTGGAGAATAAAGAGAACCGGTCAGTTTTATCTCATAGGGAACGCTGTAAACACAACTCAAAACTATATAAATGTGGTATCACTGTAATCGTACTGACCGGGAGAATGAAGAGAACAGGTCAGTTTTATCTCATAGGGAACGCTGTAAAAACAAAACCCATAAAACTATATAAATGTGGTATCACTGTAATCGTACTGACCCGGAGAATGAAGAGAACAGGTCAGTTTTATCTCATAGGGAACGCTGTAAAAACAACCCATAAAACTATATAAACGTGGTATCACTGTAATCGTACTGACCGGGAGAATGAAGAGAACAGGTCAGTTTTATCTCATAGGGAACACTGTAAATACAAAACCCATAAAACTATATAAATGTGGTATCGCTGTAATCGTACTGACCCGGAGAATGAAGGGAACAGGTCAGTTTTATCTCATAGGGAACGCTGTAAAAACAAAACCCATAAAACTATATAAATGTGGTATCACTGTAATCGTACTGACCTGGAGAATGAAGAGAACAGGTCAGTTTTATCTTATAGGGAACGCTGTAAAAACAAAACCCATAAAACTATATAAATGTGGTATCACTGTAATCATACTGACCTGTATAATGAAGAGAACAGGTCAGTTTTATCTCATAGGGAACGCTGTAAAAACAACACCCATAAAACTATATAAATGTGGTATCACTGTAATCGTACTGACCCCGAGAATGAAGGGAACAGGTCAGTTTTATCTCATAGGGAACAATGTAAAAACAAAACCCATAAAACTATAGAAATGTGGTATCACTGTAATCGCACTGACCCGGAGAATGAAGAGAACAGGACAGTTTTATCTCATAGGGAATGCTGTAAATACACAACCAATAAAACTATATAAATGTGGTATCACTGTAATCGTACTGACCCGGAGAATGATGAGAACAGGACAGTTTTATCTCATAGGGAATGCTGTAAATACACAACCAATAAAACTATATAAATGTGGTATCACTGTAATCGTACTGACCCGGAGAATGAAGGGAACAGGTCAGTTTTATCTCATAGGGAACGCTGTAAAAACAAAACCCATAAAACTATATAAATGTGATATCGCTGTAATCGTACTGACCCGGAGAATGAAGAGAACAGGTCAGTTTTATCTCATAGGGAACGCTGTAAAAACAAAACCCATAAAACTATATAAATGTGGTATCACTGTAATCGTACTGACCTGGAGAATGAAGAGAACCGGTCAGTTTTATCTCATAGGGAACGCTGTAAACACAACTCAAAACTATATAAATGTGGTATCACTGTAATCGTACTGACCGGGAGAATGAAGAGAACAGGTCAGTTTTATCTCATAGGGAACGCTGTAAAAACAAAACCCATAAAACTATATAAATGTGGTATCACTGTAATCGTACTGACCCGGAGAATGAAGAGAACAGGTCAGTTTTATCTCATAGGGAACGCTGTAAAAACAACCCATAAAACTATATAAATGTGGTATCACTGTAATCGTACTGACCGGGAGAATGAAGAGAACAGGTCAGTTTTATCTCATAGGGAACACTGTAAATACAAAACCCATAATACTATATAAATGTGGTATCACTGTAATCGTACTGACCGGATAATGAAGGGAACAGGTCAGTTTTATCTCATAGGGAACGCTGTAAAAACAACCCATAAAACTATATAAATGTGGTATCACTGTAATCGTACTGACCCGGAGAATGAAGAGAACAGGTCAGTTTTATCTCATAGGGAACACTGTAAATACAAAACCCATAAAACTATATAAATGTGGTATCGCTGTAATCGTACTGACCCGGAGAATGAAGGGAACAGGTCAGTTTTATCTCATAGGGAACGCTGTAAAAACAAAACCCATAAAACTATATAAATGTAATATCACTGTAATCGTACTGACCTGGAGAATGAAGAGAACAGGTCAGTTTTATCTTATAGGGAACGCTGTAAAAACAAAACCCATAAAACTATATAAATGTGGTATCACTGTAATCATACTGACCTGTATAATGAAGAGAACAGGTCAGTTTTATCTCATAGGGAACGCTGTAAAAACAACACCCATAAAACTATATAAATGTGGTATCACTGTAATCGTACTGACCCCGAGAATGAAGGGAACAGGTCAGTTTTATCTCATAGGGAACAATGTAAAAACAAAACCCATAAAACTATAGAAATGTGGTATCACTGTAATCGTACTGACCCCGAGAATGAAGGGAACAGGTCAGTTTTATCTCATAGAGAACGCTGTAAAAATACAACCCATAAAACTATATAAATGTGGTATCACTGTAATCGCACTGACCCGGAGAATGAAGAGAACAGGACAGTTTTATCTCATAGGGAATGCTGTAAATACACAACCAATAAAACTATATAAATGTGGTATCACTGTAATCGTACTGACCCGGAGAATGATGAGAACAGGACAGTTTTATCTCATAGGGAATGCTGTGAATACACAACCAATAAAACTGTAAAAATGTGGTATCACTGTAATCGTACTGACCCGGAGAATGAAGGGAACAGGTCAGTTTTATCTCATAGGGAACGCTGTAAAAACAAAACCCATAAAACTATATAAATGTGGTATCACTGTAATCGCACTGACCCGGAGAATGATGAGAACAGGTCAGTTTTATCTCATAGGGAACACTGTAAAAACAAAACCCATAAAACTATATAAATGTGGTATCACTGTAATCGTACTGACCCGGAGAATGAAGGGAACAGAACAGTTTTATCTCATAGGGAACGCTGTAAAAACAAACCCATAAAACTATATAAATGTGGTATCACTGTAATCGTACTGACCCGGAGAATGAAGGGAACAGGTCAGTTTTATCTCATAGGGAACACTGTAAGTACAAAACCCATAAAACTATATAAATGTGGTATCACTGTAATCGTACTGACCCGGAGAATGATGAGAACAGGTCAGTTTTATCTCATAGGGAACACTGTAAAAACAAAACCCATAAAACTATATAAATGTGGTATCGCTGTAATCGTACTGACCGGAGAATGAAGGGAACAGGTCAGTTTTATCTCATAGGGAACGGTGTAAAAACAAACCCATAAAACTATATAAATGTGGTATCACTGTAATCGTACTGACCCGGAGAATGAAGAGAACAGGTCAGTTTTATCTCATAGGGAACGGTGTAAAAACAAACCCATAAAACTATATAAATGTGGTATCACTGTAATTGTACTGACCCGGAGAATGAAGGGAACAGGTCAGTTTTATCTCATAGGAAACGGTGTAAAAACACCCATAAAACTATATAAATGTGGTATCACTGTAATCGTACTGACCGGAGAATGAAGAGAACAGGTCAGTTTTATCTCATAGGGAACACTGTAAGTACAAACCCCATAAAACTATATAAATGTGGTATCACTGTAATCGTACTGACCCGGAGAATGAAGAGAACAGGTCAGTTTTATCTCATAGGGAACGCTGTAAAAACAAAACCCATAAAACGATATAAATGTGGTATCACTGTAATCGTACTGACCTGGAGAATGAAGAGAACAGGTCAGTTTTATCTTATAGGGAACGCTGTAAAAACAAAACCCATAAAACTATATAAATGTGGTATCACTGTAATCGTACTGACCCGGAGAATGAAGAGAACAGGTCAGTTTTATCTCATAGAGAACGCTGTAAAAACAAACCCATAAAACTATATAAATGTGGTATCACTGTAATCGTACTGACCTAGAGAATAAAGAGAACAGGTCAGTTTTATCTCATAAAGAACACTGTAAATACAAAACCCATAAAACTATATAAATGTGGTATCACTGTAATCGTACTGACCGGAGAATGAAGAGAACAGGTCAGTTTTATCTCATAGGGAACGCTGTAAATACACAACCCATAAAACTATATAAATGTGGTATCGCTGTAATCGTACTGACCCGGAGAATGAAGAGAACAGGTCAGTTTTATCTCATAGGGAAAACACTGTAAAAACAAAACCCATAAAACTATATAAATGTGGTATCACTGTAATCGTACTGACCGGAGAATGAAGAGAACAGGTCAGATTTATCTCATAGGGAAAACACTGTAAAAACAAAACCCATAAAACTATATACAGTGATCTCTCAGGATACAATATTTTCAACATAAAATGGTCTTTTCTTACCCATCCTAAGTTGAAACTAGACTCAACATACAATGTCTCAAACTCAGATCCAACCAATCAAGGCCATTTTTCTGGTAAAATAGATTTATTAGTTTCTAGTTCTGACTGTTATATGTAAGGACTTGTTTTATCTGTCTCAGTTATGAGTTGAAATACTAGATTATACGCTACTCAATTTTTCACAGTAAAATAGGAGCGCTCTTTAATCTTCACTGTCCAGTTAAGCGTTCCGGGAACGCTGTAAAAACAAAACCCATAGTAGGTTATTAGTTAAGAAGGCCAAACAAAATTTGTGAAAACAGGGAAAACTAGTAAATATTTGGCTGGGGTGATACGAAATCAGTCATTCACCAGTCAAATATTAGCGGTGCAGACAAAAACAGGAATATTATCATGTGACCGGCAGACAATAGGGGAGGAGTTTATTGATTACTACATTGATCTGTACGAATCAAATATGGCAAATACAGAGCAGAAGATGGAGCACTATCTTGAACAGCTAAATATTCCAATAATAACTGAATCCATAAAAAAGTGAATGTTCCAATAGCAATTAGAGAATTAAACAAGGCCTTAGATAGTATTAAAGGAAATACATCACCGGGGTCAGATGGTCTCCCCTTTGAAGTGTACAGGACGTATGGAAAGGCTCTCATTCCCCTGCTTTATGAGACCCTTATGGAAGCTGATGGGTCTGGGTCATTGCCGCCATCTATGACGGAAGCTATTATTACGCTAAATTATTAGCAAATAGACTAAAAAAAGATAGTCAGTGACCTGACACACCCTGACCACTGTGGATTTATTCCTAAAAGGAGTTCTACAATGAATATTGCTATAAGAGAGGGATCTGACCGCTCCGTCCTGTCATTAGATGCGGCTGAGGCATTTGACAGGGTGGAGCGGTTATTTCTGTGGAAAACTATGAATAGAATGAACCTGGGGGAAAGATTGATAAAGTGGGTAAAATGACTTTATTTAGAACCTTTAAGTTGTCCCAAGGTACCAGACAGGGATGTCCATTGTCCCCAATGTTGTTCGCCATATTCCTGGAACCCTTTGCAATTCAGATGAGAGGGGAACAGGGAGGGTGTGACAGGGATAAGATTAGTCCATACGCTGATGACATCTTATTATTTTTGAAGGATATAAAATATTCTCTCCCTAGAACAATAAGGATATTGGATTATTTCGGATCCTTGTCAGGGTTCGAAATTAATTATAATAAATCAATCCTTTTACCCATCGATCATGAAAATATAGTTCAGGTCGAAGGATTACAGGTTTTAAAAAAAAAAGATAGTTTTGAATATCTAGGATTGAACTTGTTGCATTAAATCTCCACCCAATGCTTAATAAATTAACATCGTAAATTAGCGTATGGTCTAAATTACCGTTGACTGAAATGGATAAAATCGGTTTGGCTAAAATGGTATTACTTCCACGAATTCTGGATGTCCTTACTCCCTGTATAGTATGGAGAGAGGGTTCTTTTTTTAATGCAATTGAAGTTATGATTAATAAATTGTTCTGGGGAAGGAAGAGGGTGCGGATTACACCGAGATATTCCTGGGCCTCAGAAGAGAAGGGGCCTCTATCTCAACTTCAATGGCTGGTAACTAACATGGAAGGGAGATTTGGGAAGCAGGAGCCCTTCAAAATGGAATCTATAGAAAATCTCCGATCTGTGATAGGATTACGGAAATGGAAAAGAGTATGTTTTGGTCTTAAACACTCTTTTACTTTCACTCCACTATGGTATAATAGACACTTAGTAGAGTTTTTAAAGATTTGACAAATATTGGGTTGATAGGGGCATTTATTTGTGAAGGGGAGATTAAGACATTAACAGATATTGGGGTAGAAGCGAGCACTGATATAATGCACAGGTTTCGTTATCATCAATTAGTAAATGCTTCTAAAAGTACTGAGGACCACTCCCTGTTTTTTGTGAGACGCCCATAAAGTCCCTCAGTTATGTGTGGGGAAAAATGGGGGAACAAGCTTCACTTTCAGAAATGTATAAAGTTATTATGAGAGAAACAGATTTAAAAGTGAAGGGGATTGGAATAGAGACCAAGGGAATATACCTGAGATGTAATGGGGAGAAACGTATAGGAATGCAAAGGCCGCCTCCGCACAACGCAGACTCGCAGGAACGCCTTACACAGGCTGTACCATGCATCAAAGCTTTTATATGGAATAGGCCGCAGGAACGCCTTACACAGGCTATACCATGCATCAAAGCTTTTATATAGAATAGGCCGCAGGAACGCCTTACACAGACTATACCATGCATCAAAGCTTTTATATAGAATAGGCTGCAGGAACGCCTTACACAGGCTATACCATGCATCAAAGCTTTTATATAGAATAGGCCGCAGGAACGCCTTACACAGGCTATACCATGCATCAAAGCTTTTATATAGAATAGGCCGCAGGAACGCCTTACACAGGCTGTACCATGCATCAAAGCTTTTATATGGAATAGGCCGCAGGAACGCCTTACACAGGCTATACCATGCATCAAAGCTTTTATATGGAATAGGCCGCAGGAACGCCTTACACAGGCTATACCATGCATCAAAGCTTTTATATAGAATAGGCCGCAGGAACGCCTTACACAGACTATACCATGCATCAAAGCTTTTATATAGAATAGGCCGCAGGAACGCCTTACACAGGCTATACCATGCATCAAAGCTTTTATATAGAATAGGCCGCAGGAACGCCTTACACAGGCTATACCATGCATCAAAGCTTTTATATAGAATAGGCCGCAGGAACGCCTTACACAGGCTATACCATGCATCAAAGCTTTTATATAGAATAGGCCGCAGGAACGCCTTACACAGGCTCTACCATGCATCAAAGCTTTTATATGGAATAGGCCGCAGGAACACCTTACACAGGCTATACCATGCATCAAAGCTTTTATATAGAATAGGCCGCAGGAACGCCTTACACAGGCTCTACCATGCATCAAAGCTTTTATATAGAATAGGCCGCAGGAACGCCTTACACAGGCTCTACCATGCATCAAAGCTTTTATATAGAATAGGCCGCAGGAACGCCTTACACAGGCTATACCATGCATCACAGCTTTTATATGGAATAGGCCGCAGGAACGCCTTACACAGGCTCTACCATGCATCAAAGCTTTTATATAGAATAGGCCGCAGGAACGCCTTACACAGGCTCTACCATGCATCAAAGCTTTTATATGGAATAGGCCGCAGGAACGCCTTACACAGGCTCTACCATGCATCAAAGCTTTTATATAGAATAGGCCGCAGGAACGCCTTACACAGGCTCTACCATGCATCAAAGCTTTTATATGGAATAGGCCGCAGGAACGCCTTACACAGGCTATACCATGCATCAAAGCTTTTATATAGAATAGGCCGCAGGAACGCCTTACACAGGCTCTACCATGCATCAAAGCTTTTATATGGAATAGGCCGCAGGAACGCCTTACACAGGCTATACCATGCATCAAAGCTTTTATATGGAATAGGCCGCAGGAACGCCTTACACAGGCTATACCATGCATCAAAGCTTTTATATAGAATAGGCCGCAGGAACGCCTTACACAGGCTATACCATGCATCAAAGCTTTTATATGGAATAGGCCGCAGGAACGCCTTACACAGGCTATACCATGCATCAAAGCTTTTATATGGAATAGGCCGCAGGAACGCCTTACACAGGCTCTACCATGCATCAAAGCTTTTATATGGAATAGGACGCAGGAACGCCTTACACAGGCTCTACCATGCATCAAAGCTTTTATATGGAATAGGCCGCAGGAACGCCTTACACAGGCTCTACCATGCATCAAAGCTTTTATATGGAATAGGCCGCAGGAACGCCTTACACAGGCTCTACCATGCATCAAAGCTTTTATATAGAATAGGCCGCAGGAACGCCTTACACAGGCTGTACCATGCATCAAAGCTTTTATATGGAATAGGCCGCAGGAACGCCTTACACAGGCTATACCATGCATCAAAGCTTTTATATAGAATAGGCCGCAGGAACGCCTTACACAGGCTATACCATGCATCAAAGCTTTTATATGGAATAGGCCGCAGGAACGCCTTACACAGGCTATACCATGCATCAAAGCTTTTATATGGAATAGGCCGCAGGAACGCCTTACACAGGCTATACCATGCATCAAAGCTTTTATATGGAATAGGCCGCAGGAACGCCTTACACAGGCTCTACCATGCATCAAAGCTTTTATATGGAATAGGCCGCAGGAACGCCTTACACAGGCTCTACCATGCATCAAAGCTTTTATATAGAATAGGCCGCAGGAACGCCTTACACAGGCTCTACCATGCATCAAAGCTTTTATATGGAATAGGCCGCAGGAACGCCTTACACAGGCTATACCATGCATCAAAGCTTTTATATAGAATAGGCCGCAGGAACGCCTTACACAGGCTCTACCATGCATCAAAGCTTTTATATAGAATAGGCCGCAGGAACGCCTTACACAGGCTATACCATGCATCAAAGCTTTTATATGGAATAGGCCGCAGGAACGCCTTACACAGGCTCTACCATGCATCAAAGCTTTTATATGGAATAGGCCGCAGGAACGCCTTACACAGGCTGTACCATGCATCAAAGCTTTTATATGGAATAGGCCGCAGGAACGCCTTACACAGGCTATACCATGCATCAAAGCTTTTATATGGAATAGGCCGCAGGAACGCCTTACACAGGCTATACCATGCATCAAAGCTTTTATATAGAATAGGCCGCAGGAACGCCTTACACAGGCTATACCATGCATCAAAGCTTTTATATAGAATAGGCCGCAGGAACGCCTTACACAGGCTCTACCATGCATCAAAGCTTTTATATAGAATAGGCCGCAGGAACGCCTTACACAGGCTATACCATGCATCAAAGCTTTTATATGGAATAGGCCGCAGGAACGCCTTACACAGGCTCTACCATGCATCAAAGCTTTTATATAGAATAGGCCGCAGGAACGCCTTACACAGGCTGTACCATGCATCAAAGCTTTTATATAGAATAGGCCGCAGGAACGCCTTACACAGGCTCTACCATGCATCAAAGCTTTTATATGGAATAGGCCGCAGGAACGCCTTACACAGACTATACCATGCATCAAAGCTTTTATATGGAATAGGCCGCAGGAACGCCTTACACAGGCTATACCATGCATCAAAGCTTTTATATGGAATAGGCCGCAGGAACGCCTTACACAGGCTATACCATGCATCAAAGCTTTTATATAGAATAGGCCGCAGGAACGCCTTACACAGGCTCTACCATGCATCAAAGCTTTTATATAGAATAGGCCGCAGGAACGCCTTACACAGGCTCTACCATGCATCAAAGCTTTTATATGGAATAGGCCGCAGGAACGCCTTACACAGGCTATACCATGCATCAAAGCTTTTATATGGAATAGGCCGCAGGAACGCCTTACACAGGCTATACCATGCATCAAAGCTTTTATATGGAATAGGCCGCAGGAACGCCTTACACAGGCTCTACCATGCATCAAAGCTTTTATATAGAATAGGCCGCAGGAACGCCTTACACAGGCTATACCATGCATCAAAGCTTTTATATGGAATAGGCCGCAGGAACGCCTTACACAGGCTCTACCATGCATCAAAGCTTTTATATAGAATAGGCCGCAGGAACGCCTTACACAGGCTCTACCATGCATCAAAGCTTTTATATGGAATAGGCCGCAGGAACGCCTTACACAGGCTATACCATGCATCAAAGCTTTTATATGGAATAGGCCGCAGGAACGCCTTACACAGGCTATACCATGCATCAAAGCTTTTATATAGAATAGGCCGCAGGAACGCCTTACACAGGCTATACCATGCATCAAAGCTTTTATATGGAATAGGCCGCAGGAACGCCTTACACAGGCTCTACCATGCATCAAAGCTTTTATATGGAATAGGCCGCAGGAACGCCTTACACAGGCTATACCATGCATCAAAGCTTTTATATAGAATAGGCCGCAGGAACGCCTTACACAGGCTATACCATGCATCAAAGCTTTTATATAGAATAGGCCGCAGGAACGCCTTACACAGGCTCTACCATGCATCAAAGCTTTTATATGGAATAGGCCGCAGGAACGCCTTACACAGGCTATACCATGCATCAAAGCTTTTATATAGAATAGGCCGCAGGAACGCCTTACACAGGCTATACCATGCATCAAAGCTTTTATATAGAATAGGCCGCAGGAACGCCTTACACAGGCTATACCATGCATCAAAGCTTTTATATAGAATAGGCCGCAGGAACGCCTTACACAGGCTATACCATGCATCAAAGCTTTTATATAGAATAGGCCGCAGGAACGCCTTACACAGGCTATACCATGCATCAAAGCTTTTATATAGAATAGGCCGCAGGAACGCCTTACACAGGCTCTACCATGCATCAAAGCTTTTATATGGAATAGGCCGCAGGAACGCCTTACACAGGCTATACCATGCATCAAAGCTTTTATATGGAATAGGCCGCAGGAACGCCTTACACAGGCTCTACCATGCATCAAAGCTTTTATATAGAATAGGCCGCAGGAACGCCTTACACAGGCTCTACCATGCATCAAAGCTTTTATATAGAATAGGCCGCAGGAACGCCTTACACAGGCTATACCATGCATCAAAGCTTTTATATAGAATAGGCCGCAGGAACGCCTTACACAGGCTATACCATGCATCAAAGCTTTTATATGGAATAGGCCGCAGGAACGCCTTACACAGGCTCTACCATGCATCAAAGCTTTTATATGGAATAGGCCGCAGGAACGCCTTACACAGGCTATACCATGCATCAAAGCTTTTATATGGAATAGGCCGCAGGAACGCCTTACACAGGCTCTACCATGCATCAAAGCTTTTATATAGAATAGGCCGCAGGAACGCCTTACACAGGCTATACCATGCATCAAAGCTTTTATATGGAATAGGCCGCAGGAACGCCTTACACAGGCTATACCATGCATCAAAGCTTTTATATAGAATAGGCCGCAGGAACGCCTTACACAGGCTCTACCATGCATCAAAGCTTTTATATGGAATAGGCCGCAGGAACGCCTTACACAGGCTCTACCATGCATCAAAGCTTTTATATGGAATAGGCCGCAGGAACGCCTTACACAGGCTATACCATGCATCAAAGCTTTTATATAGAATAGGCCGCAGGAACGCCTTACACAGGCTATACCATGCATCAAAGCTTTTATATGGAATAGGCCGCAGGAACGCCTTACACAGGCTATACCATGCATCAAAGCTTTTATATGGAATAGGCCGCAGGAACGCCTTACACAGGCTATACCATGCATCAAAGCTTTTATATGGAATAGGCCGCAGGAACGCCTTACACAGGCTATACCATGCATCAAAGCTTTTATATAGAATAGGCCGCAGGAACGCCTTACACAGGCTCTACCATGCATCAAAGCTTTTATATGGAATAGGCCGCAGGAACGCCTTACACAGGCTCTACCATGCATCAAAGCTTTTATATAGAATAGGCCGCAGGAACGCCTTACACAGGCTCTACCATGCATCAAAGCTTTTATATGGAATAGGCCGCAGGAACGCCTTACACAGGCTATACCATGCATCAAAGCTTTTATATGGAATAGGCCGCAGGAACGCCTTACACAGGCTATACCATGCATCAAAGCTTTTATATGGAATAGGCCGCAGGAACGCCTTACACAGGCTATACCATGCATCAAAGCTTTTATATAGAATAGGCCGCAGGAACGCCTTACACAGGCTATACCATGCATCAAAGCTTTTATATGGAATAGGCCGCAGGAACGCCTTACACAGGCTCTACCATGCATCAAAGCTTTTATATGGAATAGGCCGCAGGAACGCCTTACACAGGCTCTACCATGCATCAAAGCTTTTATATGGAATAGGCCGCAGGAACGCCTTACACAGGCTATACCATGCATCAAAGCTTTTATATGGAATAGGCCGCAGGAACGCCTTACACAGGCTCTACCATGCATCAAAGCTTTTATATAGAATAGGCCGCAGGAACGCCTTACACAGGCTATACCATGCATCAAAGCTTTTATATGGAATAGGCCGCAGGAACGCCTTACACAGGCTATACCATGCATCAAAGCTTTTATATGGAATAGGCCGCAGGAACGCCTTACACAGGCTCTACCATGCATCAAAGCTTTTATATGGAATAGGCCGCAGGAACGCCTTACACAGGCTCTACCATGCATCAAAGCTTTTATATGGAATAGGCCGCAGGAACGCCTTACACAGGCTATACCATGCATCAAAGCTTTTATATAGAATAGGCCGCAGGAACGCCTTACACAGGCTCTACCATGCATCAAAGCTTTTATATGGAATAGGCCGCAGGAACGCCTTACACAGGCTATACCATGCATCAAAGCTTTTATATGGAATAGGCCGCAGGAACGCCTTACACAGGCTCTACCATGCATCAAAGCTTTTATATGGAATAGGCCGCAGGAACGCCTTACACAGGCTATACCATGCATCAAAGCTTTTATATGGAATAGGCCGCAGGAACGCCTTACACAGGCTATACCATGCATCAAAGCTTTTATATGGAATAGGCCGCAGGAACGCCTTACACAGGCTATACCATGCATCAAAGCTTTTATATGGAATAGGCCGCAGGAACGCCTTACACAGGCTATACCATGCATCAAAGCTTTTATATGGAATAGGCCGCAGGAACGCCTTACACAGGCTATACCATGCATCAAAGCTTTTATATAGAATAGGCCGCAGGAACGCCTTACACAGGCTATACCATGCATCAAAGCTTTTATATGGAATAGGCCGCAGGAACGCCTTACACAGGCTATACCATGCATCAAAGCTTTTATATGGAATAGGCCGCAGGAACGCCTTACACAGGCTATACCATGCATCAAAGCTTTTATATGGAATAGGCCGCAGGAACGCCTTACACAGACTATACCATGCATCAAAGCTTTTATATGGAATAGGCCGCAGGAACGCCTTACACAGGCTATACCATGCATCAAAGCTTTTATATGGAATAGGCCGCAGGAACGCCTTACACAGGCTATACCATGCATCAAAGCTTTTATATGAATAGGCCGCAGGAACGCCTTACACAGGCTCTACCATGCATCAAAGCTTTTATATAGAATAGGCCGCAGGAACGCCTTACACAGGCTATACCATGCATCAAAGCTTTTATATGGAATAGGCCGCAGGAACGCCTTACACAGGCTATACCATGCATCAAAGCTTTTATATGGAATAGGCCGCAGGAACGCCTTACACAGGCTATACCATGCATCAAAGCTTTTATATGGAATAGGCCGCAGGAACGCCTTACACAGGCTATACCATGCATCAAAGCTTTTACATGAATAGGCCGCAGGAACGCCTTACACAGGCTATACCATGCATCAAAGCTTTTATATGGAATAGGCCGCAGGAACGCCTTACACAGGCTATACCATGCATCAAAGCTTTTATATGGAATAGGCCGCAGGAACGCCTTACACAGGCTATACCATGCATCAAAGCTTTTATATAGAATAGGCCGCAGGAACGCCTTACACAGGCTATACCATGCATCAAAGCTTTTATATGGAATAGGCCGCAGGAACGCCTTACACAGGCTATACCATGCATCAAAGCTTTTATATGGAATAGGCCGCAGGAACGCCTTACACAGACTATACCATGCATCAAAGCTTTTATATAGAATAGGCCGCAGGAACGCCTTACACAGGCTATACCATGCATCAAAGCTTTTATATGGAATAGGCCGCAGGAACGCCTTACACAGGCTATACCATGCATCAAAGCTTTTATATGGAATAGGCCGCAGGAACGCCTTACACAGGCTCTACCATGCATCAAAGCTTTTATATGGAATAGGCCGCAGGAACGCCTTACACAGGCTATACCATGCATCAAAGCTTTTATATGGAATAGGCCGCAGGAACGCCTTACACAGGCTATACCATGCATCAAAGCTTTTATATAGAATAGGCCGCAGGAACGCCTTACACAGGCTATACCATGCATCAAAGCTTTTATATAGAATAGGCCGCAGGAACGCCTTACACAGGCTCTACCATGCATCAAAGCTTTTATATAGAATAGGCCGCAGGAACGCCTTACACAGGCTATACCATGCATCAAAGCTTTTATATAGAATAGGCCGCAGGAACGCCTTACACAGGCTATACCATGCATCAAAGCTTTTATATGGAATAGGCCGCAGGAACGCCTTACACAGGCTATACCATGCATCAAAGCTTTTATATGGAATAGGCCGCAGGAACGCCTTACACAGGCTATACCATGCATCAAAGCTTTTATATGGAATAGGCCGCAGGAACGCCTTACACAGGCTATACCATGCATCAAAGCTTTTATATGGAATAGGCCGCAGGAACGCCTTACACAGGCTATACCATGCATCAAAGCTTTTATATGGAATAGGACGCAGGAACGCCTTACACAGGCTCTACCATGCATCAAAGCTTTTATATGGAATAGGCCGCAGGAACGCCTTACACAGGCTCTACCATGCATCAAAGCTTTTATATGGAATAGGCCGCAGGAACGCCTTACACAGGCTATACCATGCATCAAAGCTTTTATATGGAATAGGCCGCAGGAACGCCTTACACAGGCTATACCATGCATCAAAGCTTTTATATGGAATAGGCCGCAGGAACGCCTTACACAGGCTATACCATGCATCAAAGCTTTTATATGGAATAGGCCGCAGGAACGCCTTACACAGGCTATACCATGCATCAAAGCTTTTATATGGAATAGGCCGCAGGAACGCCTTACACAGGCTATACCATGCATCAAAGCTTTTATATGGAATAGGCCGCAGGAACGCCTTACACAGGCTCTACCATGCATCAAAGCTTTTATATGGAATAGGCCGCAGGAACGCCTTACACAGGCTCTACCATGCATCAAAGCTTTTATATGGAATAGGCCGCAGGAACGCCTTACACAGGCTATACCATGCATCAAAGCTTTTATATGGAATAGGCCGCAGGAACGCCTTACACAGGCTGTACCATGCATCAAAGCTTTTATATGGAATAGGCCGCAGGAACGCCTTACACAGGCTATACCATGCATCAAAGCTTTTATATGGAATAGGACGCAGGAACGCCTTACACAGGCTCTACCATGCATCAAAGCTTTTATATGGAATAGGCCGCAGGAACGCCTTACACAGGCTATACCATGCATCAAAGCTTTTATATGGAATAGGCCGCAGGAACGCCTTACACAGGCTCTACCATGCATCAAAGCTTTTATATGGAATAGGCCGCAGGAACGCCTTACACAGGCTATACCATGCATCAAAGCTTTTATATGGAATAGGACGCAGGAACGCCTTACACAGGCTATACCATGCATCAAAGCTTTTATATGGAATAGGCCGCAGGAACGCCTTACACAGGCTATACCATGCATCAAAGCTTTTATATGGAATAGGCCGCAGGAACGCCTTACACAGGCTATACCATGCATCAAAGCTTTTATATGGAATAGGCCGCAGGAACGCCTTACACAGGCTCTACCATGCATCAAAGCTTTTATATGGAATAGGCCGCAGGAACGCCTTACACAGGCTATACCATGCATCAAAGCTTTTATATGGAATAGGCCGCAGGAACGCCTTACACAGGCTATACCATGCATCAAAGCTTTTATATGGAATAGGCCGCAGGAACGCCTTACACAGGCTATACCATGCATCAAAGCTTTTATATGGAATAGGCCGCAGGAACGCCTTACACAGGCTATACCATGCATCAAAGCTTTTATATGGAATAGGCCGCAGGAACGCCTTACACAGGCTCTACCATGCATCAAAGCTTTTATATGGAATAGGCCGCAGGAACGCCTTACACAGGCTATACCATGCATCAAAGCTTTTATATGGAATAGGCCGCAGGAACGCCTTACACAGGCTATACCATGCATCAAAGCTTTTATATGGAATAGGCCGCAGGAACGCCTTACACAGGCTATACCATGCATCAAAGCTTTTATATGGAATAGGCCGCAGGAACGCCTTACACAGGCTATACCATGCATCAAAGCTTTTATATGGAATAGGCCGCAGGAACGCCTTACACAGGCTATACCATGCATCAAAGCTTTTATATGGAATAGGCCGCAGGAACGCCTTACACAGGCTATACCATGCATCAAAGCTTTTATATGGAATAGGCCGCAGGAACGCCTTACACAGACTATACCATGCATCAAAGCTTTTATATGGAATAGGCCGCAGGAACGCCTTACACAGGCTCTACCATGCATCAAAGCTTTTATATGGAATAGGCCGCAGGAACGCCTTACACAGGCTCTACCATGCATCAAAGCTTTTATATGGAATAGGCCGCAGGAACGCCTTACACAGGCTATACCATGCATCAAAGCTTTTATATGGAATAGGCCGCAGGAACGCCTTACACAGGCTCTACCATGCATCAAAGCTTTTATATGAATAGGCCGCAGGAACGCCTTACACAGGCTATACCATGCATCAAAGCTTTTATATGGAATAGGCCGCAGGAACGCCTTACACAGGCTATACCATGCATCAAAGCTTTTATATGGAATAGGCCGCAGGAACGCCTTACACAGGCTATACCATGCATCAAAGCTTTTATATGGAATAGGCCGCAGGAACGCCTTACACAGGCTATATACCATGCATCAAAGCTTTTATATGGAATAGGCCGCAGGAACGCCTTACACAGGCTATACCATGCATCAAAGCTTTTATATGGAATAGGCCGCAGGAACGCCTTACACAGGCTATACCATGCATCAAAGCTTTTATATGGAATAGGCCGCAGGAACGCCTTACACAGGCTCTACCATGCATCAAAGCTTTTATATGGAATAGGCCGCAGGAACGCCTTACACAGGCTCTACCATGCATCAAAGCTTTTATATGGAATAGGCCGCAGGAACGCCTTACACAGGCTCTACCATGCATCAAAGCTTTTATATGGAATAGGCCGCAGGAACGCCTTACACAGGCTATACCATGCATCAAAGCTTTTATATGGAATAGGCCGCAGGAACGCCTTACACAGGCTATACCATGCATCAAAGCTTTTATATGGAATAGGCCGCAGGAACGCCTTACACAGGCTATACCATGCATCAAAGCTTTTATATAGAATAGGCCGCAGGAACGCCTTACACAGGCTCTACCATGCATCAAAGCTTTTATATGGATAGGCCGCAGGAACGCCTTACACAGGCTATACCATGCATCAAAGCTTTTATATGGAATAGGCCGCAGGAACGCCTTACACAGGCTATACCATGCATCAAAGCTTTTATATAGAATAGGCCGCAGGAACGCCTTACACAGGCTATACCATGCATCAAAGCTTTTATATGGAATAGGCCGCAGGAACGCCTTACACAGGCTCTACCATGCATCAAAGCTTTTATATGGAATAGGCCGCAGGAACGCCTTACACAGGCTATACCATGCATCAAAGCTTTTATATGGAATAGGCCGCAGGAACGCCTTACACAGGCTATACCATGCATCAAAGCTTTTATATGGAATAGGCCGCAGGAACGCCTTACACAGGCTATACCATGCATCAAAGCTTTTATATAGAATAGGCCGCAGGAACGCCTTACACAGGCTCTACCATGCATCAAAGCTTTTATATGGAATAGGCCGCAGGAACGCCTTACACAGGCTCTACCATGCATCAAAGCTTTTATATGGAATAGGCCGCAGGAACGCCTTACACAGGCTATACCATGCATCAAAGCTTTTATATGGAATAGGCCGCAGGAACGCCTTACACAGGCTATACCATGCATCAAAGCTTTTATATAGAATAGGCCGCAGGAACGCCTTACACAGGCTCTACCATGCATCAAAGCTTTTATATGGAATAGGCCGCAGGAACGCCTTACACAGGCTCTACCATGCATCAAAGCTTTTATATAGAATAGGCCGCAGGAACGCCTTACACAGGCTCTACCATGCATCAAAGCTTTTATATGGAATAGGCCGCAGGAACGCCTTACACAGGCTCTACCATGCATCAAAGCTTTTATATGGAATAGGCCGCAGGAACGCCTTACACAGGCTATACCATGCATCAAAGCTTTTATATGGAATAGGCCGCAGGAACGCCTTACACAGGCTCTACCATGCATCAAAGCTTTTATATAGAATAGGCCGCAGGAACGCCTTACACAGGCTCTACCATGCATCAAAGCTTTTATATAGAATAGGCCGCAGGAACGCCTTACACAGGCTCTACCATGCATCAAAGCTTTTATATGGAATAGGCCGCAGGAACGCCTTACACAGGCTCTACCATGCATCAAAGCTTTTATATGGAATAGGCCGCAGGAACGCCTTACACAGGCTATACCATGCATCAAAGCTTTTATATGGAATAGGCCGCAGGAACGCCTTACACAGGCTATACCATGCATCAAAGCTTTTATATAGAATAGGCCGCAGGAACGCCTTACACAGGCTCTACCATGCATCAAAGCTTTTATATAGAATAGGCCGCAGGAACGCCTTACACAGGCTCTACCATGCATCAAAGCTTTTATATGGAATAGGCCGCAGGAACGCCTTACACAGGCTGTACCATGCATCAAAGCTTTTATATGGAATAGGCCGCAGGAACGCCTTACACAGGCTATACCATGCATCAAAGCTTTTATATGGAATAGGCCGCAGGAACGCCTTACACAGGCTCTACCATGCATCAAAGCTTTTATATGGAATAGGCCGCAGGAACGCCTTACACAGGCTATACCATGCATCAAAGCTTTTATATAGAATAGGCCGCAGGAACGCCTTACACAGGCTATACCATGCATCAAAGCTTTTATATGAATAGGCCGCAGGAACGCCTTACACAGGCTATACCATGCATCAAAGCTTTTATATGGAATAGGCCGCAGGAACGCCTTACACAGGCTATACCATGCATCAAAGCTTTTATATAGAATAGGCCGCAGGAACGCCTTACACAGGCTGTACCATGCATCAAAGCTTTTATATAGAATAGGCCGCAGGAACGCCTTACACAGGCTATACCATGCATCAAAGCTTTTATATGGAATAGGCCGCAGGAACGCCTTACACAGGCTATACCATGCATCAAAGCTTTTATATGGAATAGGCCGCAGGAACGCCTTACACAGGCTATACCATGCATCAAAGCTTTTATATGGAATAGGCCGCAGGAACGCCTTACACAGGCTATACCATGCATCAAAGCTTTTATATGGAATAGGCCGCAGGAACGCCTTACACAGGCTATACCATGCATCAAAGCTTTTATATAGAATAGGCCGCAGGAACGCCTTACACAGGCTCTACCATGCATCAAAGCTTTTATATGGAATAGGCCGCAGGAACGCCTTACACAGGCTCTACCATGCATCAAAGCTTTTATATGGAATAGGCCGCAGGAACGCCTTACACAGGCTCTACCATGCATCAAAGCTTTTATATGGAATAGGCCGCAGGAACGCCTTACACAGGCTCTACCATGCATCAAAGCTTTTATATGGAATAGGCCGCAGGAACGCCTTACACAGGCTATACCATGCATCAAAGCTTTTATATAGAATAGGCCGCAGGAACGCCTTACACAGGCTATACCATGCATCAAAGCTTTTATATGGAATAGGCCGCAGGAACGCCTTACACAGGCTCTACCATGCATCAAAGCTTTTATATGGAATAGGCCGCAGGAACGCCTTACACAGGCTATACCATGCATCAAAGCTTTTATATGGAATAGGCCGCAGGAACGCCTTACACAGGCTCTACCATGCATCAAAGCTTTTATATGGAATAGGCCGCAGGAACGCCTTACACAGGCTCTACCATGCATCAAAGCTTTTATATGGAATAGGCCGCAGGAACGCCTTACACAGGCTATACCATGCATCAAAGCTTTTATATGGAATAGGCCGCAGGAACGCCTTACACAGGCTATACCATGCATCAAAGCTTTTATATAGAATAGGCCGCAGGAACGCCTTACACAGGCTATACCATGCATCAAAGCTTTTATATAGAATAGGCCGCAGGAACGCCTTACACAGGCTATACCATGCATCAAAGCTTTTATATGGAATAGGCCGCAGGAACGCCTTACACAGGCTCTACCATGCATCAAAGCTTTTATATGGAATAGGCCGCAGGAACGCCTTACACAGGCTCTACCATGCATCAAAGCTTTTATATGGAATAGGCCGCAGGAACGCCTTACACAGGCTATACCATGCATCAAAGCTTTTATATGGAATAGGCCGCAGGAACGCCTTACACAGGCTATACCATGCATCAAAGCTTTTATATGGAATAGGCCGCAGGAACGCCTTACACAGGCTATACCATGCATCAAAGCTTTTATATAGAATAGGCCGCAGGAACGCCTTACACAGGCTATACCATGCATCAAAGCTTTTATATAGAATAGGCCGCAGGAACGCCTTACACAGGCTATACCATGCATCAAAGCTTTTATATGGAATAGGCCGCAGGAACGCCTTACACAGGCTGTACCATGCATCAAAGCTTTTATATAGAATAGGCCGCAGGAACGCCTTACACAGGCTATACCATGCATCAAAGCTTTTATATAGAATAGGCCGCAGGAACGCCTTACACAGGCTATACCATGCATCAAAGCTTTTATATGGAATAGGCCGCAGGAACGCCTTACACAGGCTGTACCATGCATCAAAGCTTTTATATGGAATAGGCCGCAGGAACGCCTTACACAGGCTCTACCATGCATCAAAGCTTTTATATAGAATAGGCCGCAGGAACGCCTTACACAGGCTATACCATGCATCAAAGCTTTTATATAGAATAGGCCGCAGGAACGCCTTACACAGGCTATACCATGCATCAAAGCTTTTATATAGAATAGGCCGCAGGAACGCCTTACACAGGCTATACCATGCATCAAAGCTTTTATATGGAATAGGCCGCAGGAACGCCTTACACAGGCTCTACCATGCATCAAAGCTTTTATATGGAATAGGCCGCAGGAACGCCTTACACAGGCTATACCATGCATCAAAGCTTTTATATAGAATAGGCCGCAGGAACGCCTTACACAGGCTATACCATGCATCAAAGCTTTTATATGGAATAGGCCGCAGGAACGCCTTACACAGGCTGTACCATGCATCAAAGCTTTTATATGGAATAGGCCGCAGGAACGCCTTACACAGGCTCTACCATGCATCAAAGCTTTTATATGGAATAGGCCGCAGGAACGCCTTACACAGGCTATACCATGCATCAAAGCTTTTATATAGAATAGGCCGCAGGAACGCCTTACACAGGCTGTACCATGCATCAAAGCTTTTATATGGAATAGGCCGCAGGAACGCCTTACACAGGCTATACCATGCATCAAAGCTTTTATATAGAATAGGCCGCAGGAACGCCTTACACAGGCTCTACCATGCATCAAAGCTTTTATATAGAATAGGCCGCAGGAACGCCTTACACAGGCTATACCATGCATCAAAGCTTTTATATGGAATAGGCCGCAGGAACGCCTTACACAGGCTATACCATGCATCAAAGCTTTTATATGGAATAGGCCGCAGGAACGCCTTACACAGGCTCTACCATGCATCAAAGCTTTTATATAGAATAGGCCGCAGGAACGCCTTACACAGGCTGTACCATGCATCAAAGCTTTTATATGGAATAGGCCGCAGGAACGCCTTACACAGGCTCTACCATGCATCAAAGCTTTTATATAGAATAGGCCGCAGGAACGCCTTACACAGGCTATACCATGCATCAAAGCTTTTATATGGAATAGGCCGCAGGAACGCCTTACACAGGCTGTACCATGCATCAAAGCTTTTATATGGAATAGGCCGCAGGAACGCCTTACACAGGCTATACCATGCATCAAAGCTTTTATATGGAATAGGCCGCAGGAACGCCTTACACAGGCTATACCATGCATCAAAGCTTTTATATAGAATAGGCCGCAGGAACGCCTTACACAGGCTATACCATGCATCAAAGCTTTTATATAGAATAGGCCGCAGGAACGCCTTACACAGGCTGTACCATG
The DNA here is from genome assembly GCF_905171765.1 of Bufo bufo. NCBI lineage: Eukaryota > Metazoa > Chordata > Amphibia > Anura > Bufonidae > Bufo > Bufo bufo. The sequence continues at coordinate 561,841,798 of NC_053393.1, forward strand.
CATCAAAGCTTTTATATAGAATAGGCCGCAGGAACGCCTTACACAGGCTCTACCATGCATCAAAGCTTTTATATGGAATAGGCCGCAGGAACGCCTTACACAGGCTATACCATGCATCAAAGCTTTTATATGGAATAGGCCGCAGGAACGCCTTACACAGGCTATACCATGCATCAAAGCTTTTATATGGAATAGGCCGCAGGAACGCCTTACACAGGCTATACCATGCATCAAAGCTTTTATATAGAATAGGCCGCAGGAACGCCTTACACAGGCTATACCATGCATCAAAGCTTTTATATGGAATAGGCCGCAGGAACGCCTTACACAGGCTGTACCATGCATCAAAGCTTTTATATAGAATAGGCCGCAGGAACGCCTTACACAGGCTATACCATGCATCAAAGCTTTTATATGGAATAGGCCGCAGGAACGCCTTACACAGGCTGTACCATGCATCAAAGCTTTTATATAGAATAGGCCGCAGGAACGCCTTACACAGGCTATACCATGCATCAAAGCTTTTATATAGAATAGGCCGCAGGAACGCCTTACACAGGCTATACCATGCATCAAAGCTTTTATATGGAATAGGCCGCAGGAACGCCTTACACAGGCTATACCATGCATCAAAGCTTTTATATAGAATAGGCCGCAGGAACGCCTTACACAGGCTCTACCATGCATCAAAGCTTTTATATAGAATAGGCCGCAGGAACGCCTTACACAGGCTATACCATGCATCAAAGCTTTTATATAGAATAGGCCGCAGGAACGCCTTACACAGGCTCTACCATGCATCAAAGCTTTTATATAGAATAGGCCGCAGGAACGCCTTACACAGGCTATACCATGCATCAAAGCTTTTATATGGAATAGGCCGCAGGAACGCCTTACACAGGCTCTACCATGCATCAAAGCTTTTATATGGAATAGGCCGCAGGAACGCCTTACACAGGCTATACCATGCATCAAAGCTTTTATATGGAATAGGCCGCAGGAACGCCTTACACAGGCTATACCATGCATCAAAGCTTTTATATGGAATAGGCCGCAGGAACGCCTTACACAGGCTCTACCATGCATCAAAGCTTTTATATAGAATAGGCCGCAGGAACGCCTTACACAGGCTCTACCATGCATCAAAGCTTTTATATAGAATAGGCCGCAGGAACGCCTTACACAGGCTATACCATGCATCAAAGCTTTTATATGGAATAGGCCGCAGGAACGCCTTACACAGGCTGTACCATGCATCAAAGCTTTTATATAGAATAGGCCGCAGGAACGCCTTACACAGGCTATACCATGCATCAAAGCTTTTATATAGAATAGGCCGCAGGAACGCCTTACACAGGCTCTACCATGCATCAAAGCTTTTATATAGAATAGGCCGCAGGAACGCCTTACACAGGCTATACCATGCATCAAAGCTTTTATATAGAATAGGCCGCAGGAACGCCTTACACAGGCTGTACCATGCATCAAAGCTTTTATATGGAATAGGCCGCAGGAACGCCTTACACAGGCTCTACCATGCATCAAAGCTTTTATATGGAATAGGCCGCAGGAACGCCTTACACAGGCTATACCATGCATCAAAGCTTTTATATAGAATAGGCCGCAGGAACGCCTTACACAGGCTCTACCATGCATCAAAGCTTTTATATGGAATAGGCCGCAGGAACGCCTTACACAGGCTCTACCATGCATCAAAGCTTTTATATAGAATAGGCCGCAGGAACGCCTTACACAGGCTATACCATGCATCAAAGCTTTTATATGGAATAGGCCGCAGGAACGCCTTACACAGGCTATACCATGCATCAAAGCTTTTATATGGAATAGGCCGCAGGAACGCCTTACACAGGCTCTACCATGCATCAAAGCTTTTATATAGAATAGGCCGCAGGAACGCCTTACACAGGCTGTACCATGCATCAAAGCTTTTATATGGAATAGGCCGCAGGAACGCCTTACACAGGCTCTACCATGCATCAAAGCTTTTATATAGAATAGGCCGCAGGAACGCCTTACACAGGCTATACCATGCATCAAAGCTTTTATATGGAATAGGCCGCAGGAACGCCTTACACAGGCTGTACCATGCATCAAAGCTTTTATATGGAATAGGCCGCAGGAACGCCTTACACAGGCTATACCATGCATCAAAGCTTTTATATGGAATAGGCCGCAGGAACGCCTTACACAGGCTATACCATGCATCAAAGCTTTTATATAGAATAGGCCGCAGGAACGCCTTACACAGGCTATACCATGCATCAAAGCTTTTATATAGAATAGGCCGCAGGAACGCCTTACACAGGCTGTACCATGCATCAAAGCTTTTATATAGAATAGGCCGCAGGAACGCCTTACACAGGCTCTACCATGCATCAAAGCTTTTATATGGAATAGGCCGCAGGAACGCCTTACACAGGCTATACCATGCATCAAAGCTTTTATATGGAATAGGCCGCAGGAACGCCTTACACAGGCTGTACCATGCATCAAAGCTTTTATATGGAATAGGCCGCAGGAACGCCTTACACAGGCTATACCATGCATCAAAGCTTTTATATAGAATAGGCCGCAGGAACGCCTTACACAGGCTATACCATGCATCAAAGCTTTTATATGGAATAGGCCGCAGGAACGCCTTACACAGGCTATACCATGCATCAAAGCTTTTATATGGAATAGGCCGCAGGAACGCCTTACACAGGCTGTACCATGCATCAAAGCTTTTATATGGAATAGGCCGCAGGAACGCCTTACACAGACTATACCATGCATCAAAGCTTTTATATGGAATAGGCCGCAGGAACGCCTTACACAGGCTGTACCATGCATCAAAGCTTTTATATGGAATAGGCCGCAGGAACGCCTTACACAGGCTATACCATGCATCAAAGCTTTTATATGGAATAGGCCGCAGGAACGCCTTACACAGGCTATACCATGCATCAAAGCTTTTATATGGAATAGGCCGCAGGAACGCCTTACACAGGCTGTACCATGCATCAAAGCTTTTATATAGAATAGGCCGCAGGAACGCCTTACACAGGCTATACCATGCATCAAAGCTTTTATATAGAATAGGCCGCAGGAACACCTTACACAGGCTATACCATGCATCAAAGCTTTTATATGGAATAGGCCGCAGGAACGCCTTACACAGGCTATACCATGCATCAAAGCTTTTATATAGAATAGGCCGCAGGAACGCCTTACACAGGCTCTACCATGCATCAAAGCTTTTATATAGAATAGGCCGCAGGAACGCCTTACACAGGCTGTACCATGCATCAAAGCTTTTATATGGAATAGGCCGCAGGAACGCCTTACACAGGCTCTACCATGCATCAAAGCTTTTATATGGAATAGGCCGCAGGAACGCCTTACACAGGCTATACCATGCATCAAAGCTTTTATATGGAATAGGCCGCAGGAACGCCTTACACAGGCTATACCATGCATCAAAGCTTTTATATGGAATAGGCCGCAGGAACGCCTTACACAGGCTCTACCATGCATCAAAGCTTTTATATAGAATAGGCCGCAGGAACGCCTTACACAGGCTATACCATGCATCAAAGCTTTTATATGGAATAGGCCGCAGGAACGCCTTACACAGGCTGTACCATGCATCAAAGCTTTTATATAGAATAGGCCGCAGGAACGCCTTACACAGGCTCTACCATGCATCAAAGCTTTTATATAGAATAGGCCGCAGGAACGCCTTACACAGGCTATACCATGCATCAAAGCTTTTATATGGAATAGGCCGCAGGAACGCCTTACACAGGCTATACCATGCATCAAAGCTTTTATATGGAATAGGCCGCAGGAACGCCTTACACAGGCTGTACCATGCATCAAAGCTTTTATATAGAATAGGCCGCAGGAACGCCTTACACAGGCTCTACCATGCATCAAAGCTTTTATATAGAATAGGCCGCAGGAACGCCTTACACAGGCTCTACCATGCATCAAAGCTTTTATATAGAATAGGCCGCAGGAACGCCTTACACAGGCTATACCATGCATCAAAGCTTTTATATAGAATAGGCCGCAGGAACGCCTTACACAGGCTCTACCATGCATCAAAGCTTTTATATAGAATAGGCCGCAGGAACGCCTTACACAGGCTATACCATGCATCAAAGCTTTTATATGGAATAGGCCGCAGGAACGCCTTACACAGGCTCTACCATGCATCAAAGCTTTTATATGGAATAGGCCGCAGGAACGCCTTACACAGGCTCTACCATGCATCAAAGCTTTTATATGGAATAGGCCGCAGGAACGCCTTACACAGGCTGTACCATGCATCAAAGCTTTTATATGGAATAGGCCGCAGGAACGCCTTACACAGGCTCTACCATGCATCAAAGCTTTTATATAGAATAGGCCGCAGGAACGCCTTACACAGGCTCTACCATGCATCAAAGCTTTTATATAGAATAGGCCGCAGGAACGCCTTACACAGGCTCTACCATGCATCAAAGCTTTTATATGGAATAGGCCGCAGGAACGCCTTACACAGGCTGTACCATGCATCAAAGCTTTTATATGGAATAGGCCGCAGGAACGCCTTACACAGGCTATACCATGCATCAAAGCTTTTATATAGAATAGGCCGCAGGAACGCCTTACACAGGCTATACCATGCATCAAAGCTTTTATATAGAATAGGCCGCAGGAACGCCTTACACAGGCTATACCATGCATCAAAGCTTTTATATAGAATAGGCCGCAGGAACGCCTTACACAGGCTCTACCATGCATCAAAGCTTTTATATAGAATAGGCCGCAGGAACGCCTTACACAGGCTATACCATGCATCAAAGCTTTTATATAGAATAGGCCGCAGGAACGCCTTACACAGGCTCTACCATGCATCAAAGCTTTTATATAGAATAGGCCGCAGGAACGCCTTACACAGGCTATACCATGCATCAAAGCTTTTATATGGAATAGGCCGCAGGAACGCCTTACACAGGCTCTACCATGCATCAAAGCTTTTATATGGAATAGGCCGCAGGAACGCCTTACACAGGCTGTACCATGCATCAAAGCTTTTATATGGAATAGGCCGCAGGAACGCCTTACACAGGCTATACCATGCATCAAAGCTTTTATATGGAATAGGCCGCAGGAACGCCTTACACAGGCTCTACCATGCATCAAAGCTTTTATATAGAATAGGCCGCAGGAACGCCTTACACAGGCTATACCATGCATCAAAGCTTTTATATGGAATAGGCCGCAGGAACGCCTTACACAGGCTCTACCATGCATCAAAGCTTTTATATAGAATAGGCCGCAGGAACGCCTTACACAGGCTATACCATGCATCAAAGCTTTTATATAGAATAGGCCGCAGGAACGCCTTACACAGGCTATACCATGCATCAAAGCTTTTATATGGAATAGGCCGCAGGAACGCCTTACACAGGCTCTACCATGCATCAAAGCTTTTATATAGAATAGGCCGCAGGAACGCCTTACACAGGCTATACCATGCATCAAAGCTTTTATATGGAATAGGCCGCAGGAACGCCTTACACAGGCTATACCATGCATCAAAGCTTTTATATAGAATAGGCCGCAGGAACGCCTTACACAGGCTCTACCATGCATCAAAGCTTTTATATGGAATAGGCCGCAGGAACGCCTTACACAGGCTATACCATGCATCAAAGCTTTTATATGGAATAGGCCGCAGGAACGCCTTACACAGGCTATACCATGCATCAAAGCTTTTATATAGAATAGGCCGCAGGAACGCCTTACACAGGCTCTACCATGCATCAAAGCTTTTATATAGAATAGGCCGCAGGAACGCCTTACACAGGCTCTACCATGCATCAAAGCTTTTATATAGAATAGGCCGCAGGAACGCCTTACACAGGCTCTACCATGCATCAAAGCTTTTATATAGAATAGGCCGCAGGAACGCCTTACACAGGCTCTACCATGCATCAAAGCTTTTATATGGAATAGGCCGCAGGAACGCCTTACACAGGCTATACCATGCATCAAAGCTTTTATATGGAATAGGCCGCAGGAACGCCTTACACAGGCTATACCATGCATCAAAGCTTTTATATAGAATAGGCCGCAGGAACGCCTTACACAGGCTCTACCATGCATCAAAGCTTTTATATGGAATAGGCCGCAGGAACGCCTTACACAGGTCTATACCATGCATCAAAGCTTTTATATAGAATAGGCCGCAGGAACGCCTTACACAGGCTATACCATGCATCAAAGCTTTTATATGGAATAGGCCGCAGGAACGCCTTACACAGGCTGTACCATGCATCAAAGCTTTTATATGGAATAGGCCGCAGGAACGCCTTACACAGGCTATACCATGCATCAAAGCTTTTATATGGAATAGGCCGCAGGAACGCCTTACACAGGCTCTACCATGCATCAAAGCTTTTATATGGAATAGGCCGCAGGAACGCCTTACACAGGCTCTACCATGCATCAAAGCTTTTATATGGAATAGGCCGCAGGAACGCCTTACACAGGCTATACCATGCATCAAAGCTTTTATATGGAATAGGCCGCAGGAACGCCTTACACAGGCTATACCATGCATCAAAGCTTTTATATGGAATAGGCCGCAGGAACGCCTTACACAGGCTGTACCATGCATCAAAGCTTTTATATGGAATAGGCCGCAGGAACGCCTTACACAGGCTGTACCATGCATCAAAGCTTTTATATAGAATAGGCCGCAGGAACGCCTTACACAGGCTATACCATGCATCAAAGCTTTTATATGGAATAGGCCGCAGGAACGCCTTACACAGGCTATACCATGCATCAAAGCTTTTATATAGAATAGGCCGCAGGAACGCCTTACACAGGCTATACCATGCATCAAAGCTTTTATATAGAATAGGCCGCAGGAACGCCTTACACAGGCTATACCATGCATCAAAGCTTTTATATAGAATAGGCCGCAGGAACGCCTTACACAGGCTATACCATGCATCAAAGCTTTTATATGGAATAGGCCGCAGGAACGCCTTACACAGGCTATACCATGCATCAAAGCTTTTATATAGAATAGGCCGCAGGAACGCCTTACACAGGCTATACCATGCATCAAAGCTTTTATATGGAATAGGCCGCAGGAACGCCTTACACAGGCTATACCATGCATCAAAGCTTTTATATAGAATAGGCCGCAGGAACGCCTTACACAGGCTATACCATGCATCAAAGCTTTTATATAGAATAGGCCGCAGGAACGCCTTACACAGGCTATACCATGCATCAAAGCTTTTATATAGAATAGGCCGCAGGAACGCCTTACACAGGCTCTGATGGGATATATGTGACTCCATTTTGTCTCATTTAGCCACGTGTATTACATTTGGTTAGTGCACTACAAAACCTCCCTCCCCCCTATGGAATGTGAGACACTTCCTTAAACTGTTTCATGAAATCCATACATGTTGAAAGTATGAACAGCCTTCTAGCCATAAAAGGACATCTGGCTCAAGTGTATGCTAGCCTATGTGTATATACCTGATTGGTCAAATGCTGTTACTAGGAGTCAGCTATGATGTTAATGCAGAGCTTATGTGTGACCATACTATTGGTCAAATACTAATGCTAACATATGATTGGATGTAAAGGAAGCTCAACCCCCTCTATTAAAACTGTTTGCCAGCTGTGAATAAACCAGAATGGATTGGAAATAGACATGTGTTCATGTGGTCTATCTTCTTCATTCTCCCGGTACCGGTAAGGCTTAATTCAAGCTGGCCACTGAAATCATGTGTTAGGGACACACCGTTAGGGAAGAGAGTAAATTTTCCTTACAGATCTGGGGGCTCGTCCGGGATTGGGAGGGTCAACTCTTCAGGTCTACCGTGAAAGACATCAATTTTTGTCCGCCTTGGACCTGGGAGCAATGACCAAAAATCCCATTCAAGTAAGTCGAACCATCTATTTATGATTTCAGTGGATTGCGATGTCTGGGACACGCGCAAAAGCTCAGGGAGCTTGTTGATTTTAAGCGGCTCATATTATAGGGTCCATATCGTTAGGTAAAAATGTTGATTATAAGAGGCTTAGTAAGTCCATATCGTTAAGAGATAGTGCACTATATAAGGATATCTGTTCCGGGAACAGAAGGATACAAGCTTGAATTAACTCTTATGTATATATAGTATAAGTATTTTAGAAGTAATAAGATTATCTGTTTGTGTGAGATACTGATCGGTTGGTAAGTGTACGGTCATATCCCACTGTTATTATCAAATTGATGTATTTTGGGTTAACTACTGTTAATGTGTAAAATTGTTTGTGTTGTGGAGGACTGCAAGACGCCCCTGTTTTTCGGCTAAGAGCGATCTGTTGACCCGGAAAATTTGAACGCAAGTGGCAGTCCAAAACAACAATAGTCGATAGGGGTCCAAAGAGTATAGAGAGACATTAAGATACGAATCAGCTGATCAGTTGACAGGTCTTGTCGGCGCTATTTCAGTGCAGTACAGCCAGTCCTGACAGTGATTGTCTCACTTATTCTTTGAACTATAAATACTAACATGGGAGGACAAGGGTCTAAAACTAAATTCCCTAAACCAGAACCAGGAGAGACTTGCAAAATCTATGTAGCCCGTGTTAGTCCAACAAACTATTACCTGATCAACCCGTGGGTAGATAATCTAGCAGGATGGACCGAGGTAATGGATGCTGCAGATCCATTCCCCAGGGACGGTGATAATAGTATTTATCATATGGATATGGTCAAAGGACTATGTCTAGGTGATAAAACAGCCTGGCCGCATTTCGATGCGGATCCTTCCTGGGACATGGATTACATGTCCAGGAGTGCAGAACAATGGCTGGAAATAGCCCCCCACTGGTATGATGCAGGTAATAGCAAGAAGAATAAGAATCTAAAAAGTCCCAAAAATGATTGGTCTCTACATGAAATAGAACAGGAGGTAGGTACAAAGAAGAGAAGTCAGAAATCCCCTCCACCTTATAATAAATCCAGTTCTGACTCAGATTGAGGAAGATGCTGTAACAGCGGTTATACCATTAGAACTAGAAGAAAAATACCGACCCCCCATGCCAACATTTGGAAACATAATGGAGCACGGTCTAAATATTGGCACACCGCATACTAGTTATACTACACGCAGTACAAGTAGAATAAAATGTGAAACAGAATGTTATGCTAGGCTGGCAGGATTGAAAAGCTGCAAAAAAAAATCTGTTAGAAGCTTACAGACAGTGTACATCAGAGCTCCTGTGATTGTGAGGGGGGGCTATAGTGAGTGACAAGACACAGCAGAGTCAGGAAGTTAATTCATGGCAAGGGAAAAAGTGTCTCAGTGTTTGCAATTAGAAAGGGCTTGTGTTAAACGTTCAGAAATGAACTGGTTAAGTTTTGTTGCCCTAATGATCTGTGTGTGTTTAAATAGTGACGATTTATAGTCCCTGGAATTAGAGATTACAGCACTAAAAGATGGACAGTTAATGCATAAGTGTATTGATAGTTGAAGAGAGAAGTTGTTGAAGGATAATAATAGCCTGGTGCAAGCTGAGTTATGGTGAAAAAGTGTATAGGGAAGTGACTGAGAGAACTTGAAGTTAGAGAAATGAAATGAGCAGCATTTCTTATTTCAAGATGGAGGATTTTGAATCCTATAGAGAACAAAGGTTGCCATGAGGCATCCCTCCCCCCCACCACATTCCAAAATGTCACTTGTAGTACTACAAAAAAAAAAAAAAAAAAAAAACTTCTTCCTGTCCTGTTTGAGATGTGTTTTCAGAGAGAACTCCCTCCCATCTCACCCCCCTTCTCTGCTCAGGAATTTCATATGGGGGTTGAGGGGGGAGGGGGGCTGCTAATTGGTAATGCATAAGCAGCAATGTGAAGATACTAACCTGTGTTATCTATAAGATATTCCAGACAGGGCTCCAGTATTGATTGTATCTTTCCAAATTGTATGTTCCGATGGTTTAAAATGTGCCTGCAGTGATGATGCTAATTAGAAGTGTCCACTCGTATCAATCTAAGGTTGCACCCAATAAGTTCTTATTCAGATGTGAGTAAAAGTTTGAGGAACATGTGGTACAGCTGAATGTCCTTGATGTATTGCTTTACTTCCCCTGTTTCAACACTCCTGAAATAGGAGACACAAGGCAGAGGAAATGGGGGAGGGGTTAGTTATATACAATAAGTGGCGATGTGTGTAACACTAAAAAAAAAAAAAAAAAAAACGACATGGCATATAAGATGATTGTCATTTTGTATGATTAACATGTATATTGTTTTACAGCGACAGACCATCAGCAATTGCTGTGTTTGTCTGTGCTGCAAGTTTTGGGATGTAACAAAGAGATTGTGTGATTGGGTGAAAGATACATGATTCAGTGGAATGTGAATGGGTGTGGCTCTGAGTTATATGTACGTAGCAGAGCTGTGTGTGTAATTCATATTTTATGTATAAGGGCGTGGTTATGAGCTGGTTTGTGAAGATGAGTACATGAAAATGTATATGAATGCGTATGGAATACGGTATTTGTTTTTAAATATGCGCATTAAGAATTTTATTTTATTTTATTGGAAGTTTTTGGGTTTTTTATTGGTACCAACAGCATTGATCAAGCTGTACATTTTTATTTCAATGAAAAGTTTTTATGGGCCCTTTGTGTGTTCATGTCTGTATTGTCAGATCTGTTTGTTTCAATGTTTGCAGTTACATGTTACATGTTCAGTGTTGTGCTTAACATCAGAGCTCTGCTCGTATGGACAGCTAAGATACTAATGGCAGAACAGAAGACAGACCAAAGCGTCCACCAAAAGGGGCGGACTTAGGTGACTCAGAGTGTCAGGAAGGAAATGTGAGCCCTCTATGGGAATAAATGGGGTACTGACAAGGACATACAGAACAGATTCCTTACCAGTAGAAACCATGGACAGGAATACATCATGTCATGTATTTAGCATTATACTAGATTGCCCAGTCAGCCTATTAGGGAGAGATTTGTTCATTAGGCTTAACTTGCAGGTATCAGCAAAGAATCAGGACATAAGAGTACACTCAGGTCTCATTCCAGTCTCTACACCAGTGCCACTGATTCTTGCAAACATACAGGACCACCCAGAATAACATTAACCCTGCATTATGGTCCTCAAATGAATATGACACAGGATTCATAGATTGCACACATTACACAGCTACTGTGAAACCAGGTGTCATCTCAGTGTTCCAGAAACAATACCTGCTGTTAAAAGAGAAACTTGATGGGCTTAGGCCAATGATAGAAGAATTCCTACAAAAGGGAATCCTGGAAGAGGTGATTTCACCCTACAGCACGCCCGTGAATCCAGTGACAAAGGCAGATGGTGCTGCCCGCTTTGTACAGGATTTAAGGGCCATCAACAACATCATTGTGCCTATAGCCCCTGTTGTACCTGATGTCACTTAATTATTATCTGCCATTCCAGCAGACGCTGTTTGGTTCAGTGTGATAGATCTGAAAAATGCTTTCTTTTCTATCCCAGTTGATAAGATAACCAGACTACTTTTTGCTTTTTCCTTTGACAGACGCCAACTGACCTGGTGCAGAGATGCCCCAGGGATATGCTGATTCACCTGTAGTGTACAGCATAGTCCTCCGAGCGATGTTAGAGTCATGGTACATCCCCCCAAGGTTCTGTGCTGCTGCAATATGTCGATGATTTATTACTGTGTAGCATGTCAGCGGAGGCCAGCATTCAGGATGGTTTATCACTGTTATAATGGTTGTCAGGATGTGGTCACAAAGTGACACTTAAGCAAATGCAATGGTGTAAAATGCAGGTTGAATACTTGGGCTTTGTCCTCACAAAAGGTGAACGGAGAATCAGCGCAGAAAGAGTCCAGTCTATTGCGGGTTTGGTCGCCCCGCACACCAAGAAAGAAATGTTATCTTTCCTTGGTATGATAAACGGTAGACAATGGATTACTGGTTGCTCCCACTATTGACAATGTTTTGAGGCAAGCCACTCTGGATGGAAATCCAGATTTGATTAAATGGTCTTCTGAAATGTACAATGCATTTGGTTATCTGAAATGTTCGCTCATGTCGAGTCCAGGGCTGGGCCTCCCTGACTATAATATGCCCTTCCACATGTTTGCACGCCAAAATTGTAAAACCATGGCGGGTGTACTGACACAAGAAAACGGAGGCAAGTTGCGTCCTTGTGTGTTTTTCTCAAAGGTAATGCCCACCTCTGTCCAGGGGATGCCGGCATGTCTGCGTTCTCTTGCAGCCTGTGCTATGATGGTAGAGTCGGCAAATTCTTTCACAATGTGACATTACACCATTTTGCACACCACTCATGATGTTGTAGGCCTACTCAAGGACATCCGCACTCAACACAGCAGGCAGCTGAGCTTATTGCACTCACTAGGACATGTATTCTACATGCTGATAGACCTGTCACCATTCATACTGAGAGTAGGTACACACATGGGGTAGTGTGGGACCATGGTATGATCTGGCAGAGGAGAGGATTTACGGCAGCAGATGGTAAGGATTATGTCTCACAGGGCAATGCGCTGGCAGTTAAGATGGCGAAATGAGTTGCCAAAAGCAACCTCACAGGTTTGTATAACCATTGGGAGATGCCATGTTTGGCATCTCCAACCCCTGAGATGCTGCAAATACTTACTGATCTTCAGTGGTATGTCACTGAACAGGAACAGCAGGACTGGTGTTATCCAGTATTGCAGAAAAATCCTGAGATAGGATTAGTCTGCGAAGAGGGGAAGTTATGCATTCCCCAACACAGTGCTTCCATCTTAAGTAGCACATTTCCACAGAGTAGGACATCCCACAGAGTAGGACATAAACAGCATTGAGATACTCATGGGTAGGCCTTTCCCCACACCATGGGCAAGACGCCCCCTGGTGGTGCAGGAAGGGGACTTGGACCTGATCAGAGAGAAGTACTAATCTGATCAAAGTCCTCAGTCAAACTGAAGAAAAAGTGGCTTGTAAGTCTCCTTCTCTTTCACAGGAATGAACCCGTCCATTCCGGATAGGCAACCAGGTGATGATCAAGATCTTAAAGAAGGGAAAGGAACCAGGAAGTTTCACCTACGGACAACCCACCGAGGTAGTCGCGATCACCAGAACAGCGGTCCTCACTGAACAATCGCTCACGTGGATCCACGCCACAAGGATTAAGTTGGTGAAGAAAAGAGAGGTACTAACGGGGGCAGACAGCCCTGACCTCCAACGAGGCCCAGAGGTACTAACGGAGGCAGACAGCCTTGACCTCGAAGAAGATACAGAAGGGGTACTAACGGAGGCAGACAGCCTTGACCCCCAACGAGATGACGCAGTCGGGAAATTCCTCGAGATGGCTGAGATGTAGTGCCTTAATAATTGTAATTTTGTGTCTCCTACTTACTGTCCCATGGCTGTGGAACAGACAGATATACCTGGAAACAGAATGCAGAGGGGAAGACAGTCTATGCAAGACAAAGGAGAACTTATGGCTGTACCTGGCCAAAACTCTGAACTTAACTGACTTTTGTCTCCAAACCACTTTATCGGCATCTAACATTTTAGAGACATGTCTGGTAGCAGTCCCCACCCCAGTAGCTGTATGGACGGAGCTCCTACATTCCCAATGGAACGACACAGACTTGGAGGATCATGATGTTAAATATGGATATGTAAATCCTTATCATGCTTGTTATGACTGTCCTACATATGAGACTCTGCAGAGTAATATGATAGAAGTAATTACAGGTCTTGTCACAGCAGCAGAAATATGTTATAACTTCACCTGTGATGAGACACTATTGCCTCCCTGCATACAAGCAAAAATGCAGAATAAGATTAAGCCAAATATTTGTGATAGAGATTTAGGTAGTTGTAAAAAGATAGTATCAAGAAAGAATATGCAATGTAATATTACTAAAACAGTACCATCCTTAGACAAACATGTACCTCTACCAGCAGGATGGGTATTGGCCTGTGGAAATACTAGTTACACATACATACCGGCCAATATTACAGAGGGACCCTGTACAATAGCTAGGCTGACATTAGCAATGATACCACTATTCCCAGCAATGCAGACACGACACACGAGAGACACTTCCCTACAGTTACCGGAAAATTGTGATTATAATGTGAATCTCCTCTCTAGATCAGAATATATGAGTTTAGGGGTATCTTTGATAGGAGTACCAGGGTTGGCCATATATAACCACAGGACAATATCAAAACTTGCCTGTTTTATGATAAAACAGATAAATGTCACTAGTGCAGTTCTGCAGGATATGCTGCTGGATATACAATCGTATGAAAAGGCTATCTTGCAGAATAGGGCAACTATTGACTATTTATTGCTCCAGCATGGTGTAGGATGCTCAGCGTTCGCAGGGATGTGTTGTTTCAATTTATTAGATCACTCCCGTGGAATAAAAGATAAAATAGGCCAATTAGAGGAGATGAGGAAACATATAAAACAGGATGTTGACCAAGGTTGGTGGGACTGGCTTTTTGGCTGAATACCTGACTTTGGTCAAATAAGATATGTTTTAGGAGTGGCACTCGCCGTGGTCGCTGCAATAGTGGGTCTCTGCTGTTGTCTACAGTGTGCGCCCTCCCTTCTTACCATATGTCAAAAGGTGGCCGAAAGAGGGGTACACTCAACATTCCTCTATACTCCGGTAGAGGTAGAAGAGGTAAACACAACCTCAACAAAGCCTGAGGATTATACTCCTGAAGGGTATATGGAATACCTAAAGGCTTATAAGCAAACCAAGGAAGAGCAGAGAAAGAACCATATAGTATAAGGTATATATACAGTCATGTGAAAAAATTAGGACACCCTTTGAAAGCATGCGGTTTTTTGTAACATTTTTAATAAATGGTTATTTCATCTCCGTTTCAACAATACAGAGAGATTAAAGTAATCCAACTAAACAAAGAAAACTGAAGAAAAGTCTTTTCAAGATCTTCTGTAAATGTCATTCTACAAAAATGCCTATTCTAACTGAGGAAAAAGATAGGACACCCTCACATGTATTCCCTCTTAAATTGGCTCAGATCTCACACAGGTATATCACACCAGGTGCACATAATTAGTAGATCGTTACTCTGCATGTTGAATGAGGCTTGCCCTATTTAAACCTCAGACATTTAGTTTGGTGTGCTCCTGACTGTTGAAGTGAGAGTGAGCACCATGGTGAGAGCAAAAGAGCTGTCAGAGGACTTCAGAAAAAAGATTGTAGCAGCCTATGAGTCTGGGAAGGGATTTAAAAAGATCTCAAAAGATTTTGAAATCAGCCATTCGACTGTCCGGAAGATAGTCTACAAGTGGAGGGCTTTCAAAACAACTGCCAACATGCCCAGGACTGGTCGCCCCAGCAAGTTCACCCCAAGAGCAGACCGCAAGATGCTAAAAGAGGTATCCAAAAACCCTAAAGTGTCATCTCGAGAACTACAGCAGGCTCTGGCTACTGTTGATGTAGAAGTACATGCCTCTACAATCAGAAAGAGACTGTACAAGTTTAACTTGCATGGGAGGTGTGCAAGGAGGAAACCTTTGCTTTCCAAGAGAAACATCGAGGCCAGACTGACATTTGCCAGCGATAAAGTTGACAAAGACCAGGACTTCTGGAATAATGTTCTTTGGACAGATGAGTCCAAAATTGAATTATTTGGACACAACAGCAGAGGACATGTTTGGCGTAAACCAAACACAGCATTCCAAGAAAAGAACCTCATACCAACTGTGAAGCATGGA
This sequence comes from Bufo bufo, assembly GCF_905171765.1. NCBI lineage: Eukaryota > Metazoa > Chordata > Amphibia > Anura > Bufonidae > Bufo > Bufo bufo. The sequence goes on from NC_053393.1 coordinate 561,857,600, forward strand.
GGTGGAAGTGTCATGGTTTGGGGCTGCTTTGCTGCAGCAGGACCTGGTCAGCTCACCATCATAGAATCCACGATAAATTCTACTGTGTATCAGAAGGTGCTTGAAGAACATGTGAGACCATCAGTTAGAAAATTAAAGCTGAAGCGGAACTGGACCATGCAACATGACAATGACCCAAAACATACTAGTAAATCAACCAAAGATTGGCTGAAAAAGAAGAAATGGAGAGTCCTGGAATGGCCAAGTCAAAGTCCAGATTGAATCCCATTGAGATGCTGTGGGGTGACTTGAAAAGGGCTGTACGTGCAAGAAACCCCTCAAACATCTCACAGCTGAAAAAGTTCTGCATTGAGGAGTGGGGTAAAATTTCCTCAGACCGATGTCGAAGACTGGTAGATGGCTACAAGAACCGTCTCACTGCAGTTATTTCAGCCAAAGGAGGTAACACTCGCTATTAGGGGCAAGGGTGTCCTATCTTTTTCCTCAGTTAGAATAGGCATTTTTGTAGAATGACATTTACAGAAGATCTTGAAAAGACTTTTCTTCAGTTTTCTTTGTTTAGTTGGATTACTTTAATCTCTCTGTATTGTTGAAACGGAGATGAAATAACCATTTATTAAAAATGTTACAAAAAACCACATGCTTTCAAAGGGTGTCCTAATTTTTTCACATGACTGTATAAGGTTCTAAGAGGGGATTTGATGGGATATATGTGACTCCATTTTGTCTCATTTAGCCACGTGTATTACATTTGGTTAGTGCACTACAAAACCTCCCTCCCCCCTATGGAATGTGAGACACTTCCTTAAACTGTTTCATGAAATCCATACATGTTGAAAGTATGAACAGCCTTCTAGCCATAAAAGGACATCTGGCTCAAGTGTATGCTAGCCCATGTGTATATACCTGATTGGTCAAATGCTGTTACTAGGAGTCAGCTATGATGTTAATGCAGAGCTTATGTGTGACCATACTATTGGTCAAATACTAATGCTAACATATGATTGGATGTAAAGGAAGCTCAACCCCCTCTATTAAAACTGTTTGCCAGCTGTGAATAAACCAGAATGGATTGGAAATAGACATGTGTTCATGTGGTCTATCTTCTTCATTCTCCCGGTACCGGTAAGGCTTAATTCAAGCTGGCCACTGAAATCATGTGTTAGGGACACACCGTTAGGGAAGAGAGTAAATTTTCCTTACAGGCTCTACCATGCATCAAAGCTTTTATATGGAATAGGCCGCAGGAACGCCTTACACAGGCTCTACCATGCATCAAAGCTTTTATATGGAATAGGCCGCAGGAACGCCTTACACAGGCTATACCATGCATCAAAGCTTTTATATAGAATAGGCCGCAGGAACGCCTTACACAGGCTCTACCATGCATCAAAGCTTTTATATGGAATAGGCCGCAGGAACGCCTTACACAGGCTCTACCATGCATCAAAGCTTTTATATGGAATAGGCCGCAGGAACGCCTTACACAGGCTCTACCATGCATCAAAGCTTTTATATAGAATAGGCCGCAGGAACGCCTTACACAGACTATACCATGCATCAAAGCTTTTATATAGAATAGGCCGCAGGAACGCCTTACACAGGCTGTACCATGCATCAAAGCTTTTATATGGAATAGGCCGCAGGAACGCCTTACACAGGCTATACCATGCATCAAAGCTTTTATATAGAATAGGCCGCAGGAACGCCTTACACAGGCTATACCATACATCAAAGCTTTTATATGGAATAGGCCGCAGGAACACCTTACACAGACTATACCATGCATCAAAGCTTTTATATAGAATAGGCCGCAGGAACGCCTTACACAGGCTATACCATGCATCAAAGCTTTTATATGGAATAGGCCGCAGGAACGCCTTACACAGGCTATACCATGCATCAAAGCTTTTATATAGAATAGGCCGCAGGAACGCCTTACACAGGCTGTACCATGCATCAAAGCTTTTATATGGAATAGGCCGCAGGAACGCCTTACACAGGCTCTACCATGCATCAAAGCTTTTATATGGAATAGGCCGCAGGAACACCTTACACAGACTATACCATGCATCAAAGCTTTTATATGGAATAGGCCGCAGGAACGCCTTACACAGGCTGTACCATGCATCAAAGCTTTTATATGGAATAGGCCGCAGGAACGCCTTACACAGGCTCTACCATGCATCAAAGCTTTTATATGGAATAGGCCGCAGGAACGCCTTACACAGGCTCTACTATGCATCAAAGCTTTTATATGGAATAGGCCGCAGGAACGCCTTACACAGGCTATACCATGCATCAAAGCTTTTATATGGAATAGGCCGCAGGAACGCCTTACACAGGCTATACCATGCATCAAAGCTTTTATATGGAATAGGCCGCAGGAACGCCTTACACAGGCTGTACCATGCATCAAAGCTTTTATATAGAATAGGCCGCAGGAACGCCTTACACAGGCTATACCATGCATCAAAGCTTTTATATAGAATAGGCCGCAGGAACGCCTTACACAGGCTATACCATGCATCAAAGCTTTTATATGGAATAGGCCGCAGGAACGCCTTACACAGGCTCTACCATGCATCAAAGCTTTTATATGGAATAGGCCGCAGGAACGCCTTACACAGGCTATACCATGCATCAAAGCTTTTATATGGAATAGGCCGCAGGAACGCCTTACACAGGCTCTACCATGCATCAAAGCTTTTATATAGAATAGGCCGCAGGAACGCCTTACACAGGCTCTACCATGCATCAAAGCTTTTATATGGAATAGGCCGCAGGAACGCCTTACACAGGCTCTACCATGCATCAAAGCTTTTATATGGAATAGGCCGCAGGAACGCCTTACACAGGCTATACCATGCATCAAAGCTTTTATATGGAATAGGCCGCAGGAACGCCTTACACAGGCTCTACCATGCATCAAAGCTTTTATATAGAATAGGCCGCAGGAACGCCTTACACAGGCTATACCATGCATCAAAGCTTTTATATGGAATAGGCCGCAGGAACGCCTTACACAGGCTGTACCATGCATCAAAGCTTTTATATGGAATAGGCCGCAGGAACGCCTTACACAGGCTATACCATGCATCAAAGCTTTTATATGGAATAGGGCCGCAGGAACGCCTTACACAGGCTATACCATGCATCAAAGCTTTTATATAGAATAGGCCGCAGGAACGCCTTACACAGGCTCTACCATGCATCAAAGCTTTTATATGGAATAGGCCGCAGGAACGCCTTACACAGGCTATACCATGCATCAAAGCTTTTATATGGAATAGGCCGCAGGAACGCCTTACACAGACTATACCATGCATCAAAGCTTTTATATGGAATAGGCCGCAGGAACGCCTTACACAGGCTCTACCATGCATCAAAGCTTTTATATGGAATAGGCCGCAGGAACGCCTTACACAGGCTGTACCATGCATCAAAGCTTTTATATGGAATAGGCCCGCAGGAACGCCTTACACAGGCTATACCATGCATCAAAGCTTTTATATAGAATAGGCCGCAGGAACGCCTTACACAGGCTGTACCATGCATCAAAGCTTTTATATAGAATAGGCCGCAGGAACGCCTTACACAGGCTATACCATGCATCAAAGCTTTTATATGAATAGGCCGCAGGAACGCCTTACACAGGCTGTACCATGCATCAAAGCTTTTATATAGAATAGGCCGCAGGAACGCCTTACACAGGCTCTACCATGCATCAAAGCTTTTATATAGAATAGGCCGCAGGAACGCCTTACACAGGCTATACCATGCATCAAAGCTTTTATATAGAATAGGCCGCAGGAACGCCTTACACAGGCTCTACCATGCATCAAAGATTTTATATAGAATAGGCCGCAGGAACGCCTTACACAGACTATACCATGCATCAAAGCTTTTATATAGAATAGGCCGCAGGAACGCCTTACACAGGCTATACCATGCATCAAAGCTTTTATATAGAATAGGCCGCAGGAACGCCTTACACAGGCTATACCATGCATCAAAGCTTTTATATGGAATAGGCCGCAGGAACGCCTTACACAGGCTATACCATGCATCAAAGCTTTTATATGGAATAGGCCGCAGGAACGCCTTACACAGGCTCTACCATGCATCAAAGCTTTTATATGGAATAGGCCGCAGGAACGCCTTACACAGGCTCTACCATGCATCAAAGCTTTTATATGGAATAGGCCGCAGGAACGCCTTACACAGGCTATACCATGCATCAAAGCTTTTATATGGAATAGGACGCAGGAACGCCTTACACAGGCTCTACCATGCATCAAAGCTTTTATATGGAATAGGCCGCAGGAACGCCTTACACAGGCTGTACCATGCATCAAAGCTTTTATATGGAATAGGCCGCAGGAACGCCTTACACAGGCTGTACCATGCATCAAAGCTTTTATATGGAATAGGCCGCAGGAACGCCTTACACAGGCTATACCATGCATCAAAGCTTTTATATGGAATAGGCCGCAGGAACGCCTTACACAGGCTATACCATGCATCAAAGCTTTTATATGGAATAGGCCGCAGGAACGCCTTACACAGGCTATACCATGCATCAAAGCTTTTATATAGGAATAGGCCGCAGGAACGCCTTACACAGGCTCTACCATGCATCAAAGCTTTTATATGGAATAGGCCGCAGGAACGCCTTACACAGGCTATACCATGCATCAAAGCTTTTATATGGAATAGGACGCAGGAACGCCTTACACAGGCTCTACCATGCATCAAAGCTTTTATATGGAATAGGCCGCAGGAACGCCTTACACAGGCTATACCATGCATCAAAGCTTTTATATGGAATAGGCCGCAGGAACGCCTTACACAGGCTCTACCATGCATCAAAGCTTTTATATAGAATAGGCCGCAGCAACGCCTTACACAGGCTATACCATGCATCAAAGCTTTTATATGGAATAGGCCGCAGGAACGCCTTACACAGGCTATACCATGCATCAAAGCTTTTATATGGAATAGGCCGCAGGAACGCCTTACACAGGCTATACCATGCATCAAAGCTTTTATATGGAATAGGCCGCAGGAACGCCTTACACAGGCTGTACCATGCATCAAAGCTTTTATATGGAATAGGCCGCAGGAACGCCTTACACAGGCTATACCATGCATCAAAGCTTTTATATGGAATAGGCCGCAGGAACGCCTTACACAGGCTCTACCATGCATCAAAGCTTTTATATAGAATAGGCCGCAGGAACGCCTTACACAGGCTATACCATGCATCAAAGCTTTTATATAGAATAGGCCGTAGGAACGCCTTACACAGGCTCTACCATGCATCAAAGCTTTTATATGGAATAGGACGCAGGAACGCCTTACACAGGCTATACCATGCATCAAAGCTTTTATATAGAATAGGCCGCAGGAACGCCTTACACAGGCTCTACCATGCATCAAAGCTTTTATATAGAATAGGCCGCAGGAACGCCTTACACAGGCTCTACCATGCATCAAAGCTTTTATATGGAATAGGCCGCAGGAACGCCTTACACAGGCTGTACCATGCATCAAAGCTTTATATAGAATAGGCCGCAGGAACGCCTTACACAGGCTCTACCATGCATCAAAGCTTTTATATGGAATAGGCCGCAGGAACGCCTTACACAGGCTCTACCATGCATCAAAGCTTTTATATGAATAGGCCGCAGGAACGCCTTACACAGGCTCTACCATGCATCAAAGCTTTTATATAGGCCGCAGGAACGCCTTACACAGGCTATACCATGCATCAAAGCTTTTATATAGAATAGGCCGCAGGAACGCCTTACACAGGCTCTACCATGCATCAAAGCTTTTATATGGAATAGGCCGCAGGAACGCCTTACACAGGCTGTACCATGCATCAAAGCTTTTATATGGAATAGGCCGCAGGAACGCCTTACACAGGCTGTACCATGCATCTAAGCTTTTATATAGAATAGGCCGCAGGAACGCCTTACACAGGCTGTACCATGCATCAAAGCTTTTATATGGAATAGGACGCAGGAACGCCTTACACAGGCTATACCATGCATCAAAGCTTTTATATGGAATAGGCCGCAGGAACGCCTTACACAGGCTGTACCATGCATCAAAGCTTTTATATAGAATAGGCCGCAGGAACGCCTTACACAGGCTCTACCATGCATCAAAGCTTTTATATAGAATAGGCCGCAGGAACACCTTACACAGGCTCTACCATGCATCAAAGCTTTTATATGGAATAGGCCGCAGGAACGCCTTACACAGGCTCTACCATGCATCAAAGCTTTTATATGGAATAGGCCGCAGGAACGCCTTACACAGGCTATACCATGCATCAAAGCTTTTATATGGAATAGGCTGCAGGAACGCCTTACACAGGCTATACCATGCATCAAAGCTTTTATATAGAATAGGCGCAGGAACGCCTTACACAGGCTCTACCATGCATCAAAGCTTTTATATGAATAGGCCGCAGGAACGCCTTACACAGGCTCTACCATGCATCAAAGCTTTTATATGGAATAGGCGCAGGAACGCCTTACACAGGCTGCTACCATGCATCAAAGCTTTTATATGGAATAGGCCGCAGGAACGCCTTACACAGGCTATACCATGCATCAAAGCTTTTATATGGAATAGGCCGCAGGAACGCCTTACACAGGCTATACCATGCATCAAAGCTTTTATATGGAATAGGCCGCAGGAACGCCTTACACAGGCTATACCATGCATCAAAGCTTTTATATGGAATAGGCCGCAGGAACGCCTTACACAGGCTCTACCATGCATCAAAGCTTTTATATGGAATAGGCCGCAGGAACGCCTTACACAGGCTCTACCATGCATCAAAGCTTTTATATGGAATAGGCCGCAGGAACGCCTTACACAGGCTCTACCATGCATCAAAGCTTTTATATGGAATAGGCCGCAGGAACGCCTTACACAGGCTCTACCATGCATCAAAGCTTTTATATGGAATAGGCCGCAGGAACGCCTTACACAGGCTCTACCATGCATCAAAGCTTTTATATGGAATAGGCCGCAGGAACGCCTTACACAGGCTCTACCATGCATCAAAGCTTTTATATGGAATAGGACGGGTCGAAGACTCTAGATGACGTAAATGTAATATGGAATTGTCCTGTAATTAAAAGGTACTGGAATCAGGTTTTTTCTATAATTAATAGTAAATTGGCTATAACATGCCCTAGTATACCAGAAGTCGCAGTGATTGGAGATGTTGATAAATGCCCCAAAACCGTAAGTGTCTGCTCCGGATCATAATCGCCAGGGACTGGGGCTCAGATAAAATGCTGGCTATGTTGGATACAGATATATTACCGGAGTATGGATAGAATAAGAACTTGGGAGAAGATCTGGGTCCCATGGATAGGAATAAAGGTCAATAACTAATCTGGTTTTTTGGGAAGGGGTTCCAGCTGGCTCCCCTGGGGAGGGGGAAGAAAGTGGGAGTTTGAAATTAACATGAATTGTCTTTTTTTTATTGACATTTCTATGATAGACAATAATAAAGATATTAAAACCCCCCATAAAACGATATAAATGTGGTATCACTGTAATCGTACTGACCCCGAGAATGGAGAGAACAGGTCAGTTTTATCTTATAAAACAATGGCAGAATTGCGTGTTTTTTCAATTTCTAACAGTTTGACTTTTTTTCCAGCTTCCCACTACATCACCACAACGCGTTTTAAAGAAGAGACAGTACACATGGGAGTAGTAATATCCATGAGTTTAAATACTAGATTATACGCTACTCAATTTTTCACAGTAAAATAGGAGCGCTCCTTAATCTTCACTGTCCAGTCAAGCTTTCCGGAGCAGGAAGGATCGGCATCCCCGTTACACGTGAGACGCCAGGAAGAGCGGAGGAAGGAAGGATCGGCATCCCCGTTACACGTGAGACGCCAAGAAGAGCGGAGGAAGGAAGGATCGGCATCCCCGTTACACGTGAGACGCCAAGAAGAACGGAGGAAGGAAGGATCGGCATCGCCGTTACACGTGAGACGCCAAGAAGAGCGGAAGAAGGAAGGATCGGCATCCCCGTTACACGTGAGACGCCAAGAAGAGCGGAGGAAGGAAGGATCGGCATCCCCGTTACACGTGAGACGCCAAGAAGAACGGAGGAAGGAAGGATCGGCATCCCCGTTACACGTGAGACGCCAAGAAGAGCGGAGGACGGAAGGATCGGCATCCCCGTTACACGAGAGACACCAAGAATAACGGAGGAAGGAAGGATCGGCATCCCCGTTACACGTGAGACGCCAAGAAGAGCGGAGGAAGGAAGGATAGGCATCCCCGTTACACGTGAGACGCCAAGAAGAACGGAGGAAGGAAGGATCGGCATCCCCGTTACACGTGAGACGCCAAGAAGAGCGGAGGACGGAAGGATCGGCATCCCCGTTACACGAGAGACACCAAGAATAACGGAGGAAGGAAGGATCGGCATCCCCGTTACACGTGAGACGCCAAGAAGAGCGGAGGAAGGAAGGATAGGCATTCCCGTTACACGTGAGACGCCAAGAAGAGCGGAGGAAGGAAGGATCGGCATCCCCGTTACACGTGAGACGCCAAGAAGAGCGGAGGAAGGAAGGATCGGCATCCCCGTTACACGTGAGACGCCAAGAAGAGCGGAGGAAGGAAGGATCGGCATCCCCGTTACACGTGAGACGCCAAGAAGAACGGAGGAAGGAAGGATCGGCATCCCCGTTACACGTGAGACGCCAAGAAGAGCGGAGGAAGGAAGGATCGGCATCCCCGTTACACGAGAGACACCAAGAATAACGGAGGAAGGAAGGATCAGCATCCCCGTTACACGTGAGACGCCAAGAAGAGCGGAGGACGGAAGGATCGGCATCCCCGTTACACGTGAGACGCCAAGAAGGGCGGAGGAAGGAAGGATCGGCATCCCCGTTACACGTGAGACGCCAAGAAGAGCGGAAGAAGGAAGGATCGGCATCCCCGTTATACGTGAGACGCCAAGAAGAGCGGAGGAAGGAAGGATCGGCATCCCCGTTACACGTGAGACGCCAAGAAGAGCGGAGCAGGAAGGATCGGCATCCCCGTTACACGTGAGACGCCAAGAAGAGCGGAGCAGGAAGGATCGGCATCCCCGTTACACGTGAGACGCCAAGAAGAGCGGAGGAAGGAAGGATCGGCATCCCTGTTATACGTGAGACGCCAAGAAGAGCGGAGGAAGGAAGGATCGGCATCCCCGTAACACGTGAGACGCCAAGAAGAGCGGAGCAGGAAGGATCGGCATCCCCGTTACACGTGAGACGCCAAGAAGAGCGGAGCAGGAAGGATCGGCATCCCCGTTACACGTGAGACGCTAGGAAGAGCGGAGGAATCAAAGGCATAGAGGCTGCAGCTAATGCACACCGGCTCAGTGACCTCAGGGATGGACTGGTAATGGAACCATAATATCGATGACAGCGGTGACGGCTACGAGGGAGGTATTAATAGCCGACTGACTGCACCATCCATTGTCTGTATTCCCATTAGAAGTGGATATTTACCACCCAGAGTATAACTCCGATACAGAGCAGCAGGTGGAAGGACATGGTTTCCAATAGGAACTTGATATTTTGCGACCCGGCATTACTACATTTATAGAGAGCGCTGCTGGCTATTTGTTCATCTTAATAACTAATCATTTGACTTGCATTTTTGTGGTCACCTATATATTGCGACAAATTGAAATAGCATGCTGTGGAATTACCATGTATTATGATATTTTAATAGAAACAGGTATATACTATGATAAGGTGGACGTGCACAATAGCCTTTATACAAATACTGACATGATATGGTGAAGTGCACATTATCTGCATATTAGACCTCGTGGCTCCAAGTTTTTACTAGTTTTTGTTTGCCTTTGATGTACTTTGCATATATATGTCTCTTTGGGTCTAAAAAGTATTTTATAGTTTTGAATACATTTTTTTACTTTATCTTTTGTTGTGATATCCTTCCCTGCAACAGCCAGATAGCGGAGTGCCCTCTATTAATTGTTCTTTGTTGGCAGCGGGTGTTGCCAAGGGAGAGTGCACCTAATCTGTGAGTTCCTGCTGGTTGAGCCACTGTATTCATCTATAGAAATACAGAAAATTGCTGTGTTGGGGGGGGTGGGGCTGGGCTTAAAGGGGTTTTCGCTTGTTCTATTTTCTATTCCTTGAAACTACAAATAATACCAGCACTTACACCACTTTCCCGGGCCCCTCCGATCCAGCGCCGCCCTCTCCTCGAGCTGTGATGCCTCGCCATGGGGCGTGGATGGCGTCTGTGACAATCTCATCTGCTCACTGCTGCTGCAGATACTGCAGATTTCTGGTGGAGATTCCACACTGTTTACATTACATGTGGCCCATTAACCCCTTAGTGACCATCACTAAGTGGCCTTAGGCTAGCCCAACTATTTTTTACGGTGTGCTCATCCAAGTGTTGCATGGGAAGATCGGGTGCTCGACCGTCTTACGACCCGGACCGCACACGTAGATGAGCGGCTCTCTCCAGATAATATTGTTGCAGCCAATCACTGGCCTCCGTGGTCATGAGGTATGCCATTAAAGGGATTCTGTCATGAGATTTGAGCCCTATAAACTAAACATATGGCCAGGTCCGTACTAATAACATGAATCCTAAACTGCACTTATTAAACCTGCTTGTGGCTCTTTTAGCCCAAAAAAATGGTTTTTATAAGCTGTCACTCACCTACCTAAGGTGCCCAAGGGGTTTTACGTTAACCCAGGGTGCCCGCCCGCACCCCTCACCGTCTGGTGCCCAGTGCTGCCTTCCTCACCTCAGCCCCGCCTCCGCAATCCTCCCGTCCCTCTGCTAGATCCGGCGCCTGTGCACTAGGCTTAGCCTGATGCGCATGCGCACTTCGCTCAACGAAGCCGCTGCCAGGAGTCCGCGGCGCATCAGGCCGAGCCTAGTGCGCAGGCGCCGGATCTAGCAGAGGGACGGGAGGATTGCGGAGGCGGGCTGAGGTGAGGAAGGCGGCACTGGGCACCAGACGGTGAGGGGTGCGGGCGGGCACCCTGGGTTAACGTAAAACCCCTTGGGCACCTTAGGTAGGTGAGTGACAGCTTATAAAAACCAGTTTTTTGGGCTAAAAGAGCCACAAGCAGGTTTAATAAGGGCAGTTTAGGATTCATGTTATTAGTACGGACCTGGCCATATGTTTAGCTTATAGGTCTCAAATCTCATGACAGAATCCCTTTAACGCCGCAGTAAATAAAGCTTGGCTGGGAGGGCCGGTGCGGCTGCGCTGGAGCAGAGGGGGCGCAACCGGTGAGCAGAACGTTACTTTAACCCCTTCATTGCCTTCAGGCAGTTTTTTTATTACCTCTGAGGACCCCTTTAACAGTTCTGCTGGTTTCTTAAGGTGGCGATTTCAAGCTCGTTAGGTTAAGATTAATGAGCGACTGTTTCAGCCAACGGATGACAGATTATCATTGCCCGAAACATTCACAGAAAGCTCGCTCCTCCTTCGCCCAAGGTCAGTGACCATGTGAGAGCGAGCATAAGGCTGTGTTCACATACGGTTTTTGTCCTATGGTTAACATACACAAAAAATGTATATGTTACCGGATGCCATAGACGGAAAGGGAAGGAGAGGGGGGAGTCTCACCCACGGGATCTAGATGACTAAGGACCAAAGTCCGGATTATCAAATCTGTAATGAAGGAAATAATATGTCAATACTCAATCAATGTTATAAGAGAAGTCATATTCTTTGCAGAGTAAGTCCTTTGGGATATAATATGTCCAGGCGGTGTATCCAGAAGGACTCGCGTTGTCTTAATAATAATGTCCGGTGACCGCCCCTCCGCGGGGTTACTACTTGTTCTAAGGAGGAAACCTGGTGGTTGCATTCCTTAAAGTGAGCGGGAATTGGTAACAGTAGTTGATTGGTTCTAATGGCAGATTTGGGTTTGGAAATCCTCTCTCTTAAGTGTCGGGTAGTTTCCCAAAGTAGATGAGTCCACAGGGGCATTAAATGAGATAAACCACCTGGGTAGAATCACTCGTGGGCGTGTAATTGTGTGGGCCGTTAATTACGCTGGAGCAGTGAAGACAAGGAAAGGGGCCCGATTTGAGAGTATTTAGAAATCTCTGATGGGGAATTTTAGAGAGGGGCCCCATGTCTGCTCGGACCAGAAGATCTCGGATATTTTGGATTGTTTATAGCTAGTCAAGGGTGGAGTCTGGGATTCCTGTATGTCGGGGTATGCCCGGGAGAGTATATGCCACTGTTGCTGGATTGTGTATTGTATCCTGGGTACAGAAGGGTGGTATGTCAGGATACATGGTATCCTCTTGGATGCATTTGTGGGTGTCTCTTTTATTCGTGGATGTCCGTACCCTCTCTGTACGAATTTCTGCGACATTTCTTGCATATTTTTTTTTCTCGTGGAAGGATTGGAGACAACCTGTTCCCCTCGTGTTAATTGTGAGCGAGGTAATGACTCTTTGGTTACTTTGGGGCGATTACTCGTATAATGTAAGAGACTATTTCTGTCCGTAGGGTTAGTGTATAGGTCAAACTCTATGTGTCCCTGTTCATCTTTGAGTACAAGAGTGTCCAGAAAATTGATCGTGTTCATGTCTGTCTGTCAGGGGCGTTGCTAGGGTCAGAAGACATCCGGGGCACGAGTCCACGTGAAGCAACGTCCTCATCGGGGGCCTTCACAGTAGTTATTAAACCCTTTCAGCAGTCACCCCTTCAGTGAATGAGGTTAATAACTACAGTGAAGGGCCTAGCCGTCTGGGCAACCCCACAGATCATCCTAAACTAAGGTCAGTCTAATTTAAAATGAAGCAAACTATAAACTAATCACAGAAGTTGGAACCCATCAACCCCCCTTGTACTTGTTCCGCTAGCTGCAGGCTGCGCGGGCATGAGTTCAGAACTTCGGACCGAAGCGGAACAAGTACAACAGGGGTCGGGGGATGATCTGCGGGATTGCCCAGACGGCTAGGAATAGCCTAATAAATAAAAAAATCCCACCACCATAGGTGTGCGCAGCCTATTGCATTAGGGTGAGCACCCTAAAGCATAAACACACACGCCGCGCGTGTATGTATGTATATATTATATACACATACACACACATATATATATATATATATATATATACACACAAATACACTCTGCATACATACAGACCCGCACTATCAATATAATGATGGAAGAAGAAATCATTTTTAAACTTACCCGTATTTTTCATCCTATAAGACGCTCCGGGCCATAAGACGCACCTAGGTTTTAGAGGGGGACAATAAGAAAAAAAAAAATTTCATTACACCCGAGGTCAGACCACCAATCAGACCCCCAATGTTAATCAGACTTCAGCTGACAGCCCCAATAAGACCCACAATGTTAATAAGACCCCAACGTGAATGACCCCCAATCAGACCTCAGATAAGAGCCCCAGTGCCCCTCTTCAGCCCCCCAGTGTCCCTCTTCAGACCCCAGTGCCTCATATCAGCCCCCCAGCAGCCTCTGTTCAGTCCCCAGTGCCTCATATCAGCCCCCCAGTGTCCCTCTTCAGTCCCCAGTGCCCCTCTTCAGCCCCCCAGTGCCCCTCTTAAGCCCCCCCAGTGCCTCATATCAGCCCCCCAGCAGCCTCTCTTCAGCCCCCCATTGACTCACATCAGGCTACGTTTTCTCCCTCCAGCTACACACCATGTCATCCACAGATCCCCATCAGTGTCACCCACAGATCCCCCATCAGTGTCACCCACAGATCCCCCATAAGTGTCACCCACAGATCCCCCTAAGTGTCATTCACAGATCCCCCTAAGTGTCATCCACAGATGCCCCTAAGTGTCATCCACAGATCCCCCTAAGTGTCATTCACAGATCCCCCTAAGTGTCATTCACAGATCCCCCTAAGTGTCACCCACAGATCCCCCTAAGTGTCACCCACAGATCCCCCTAAGTGTCACCCACAGATCCCCCCTAAGTGTCACCCACAGATCCCCTATAAGTGTCAACCACAGATCCCCTATGTGTCATCCACAGATCCCCTCCCCGCGCTGCCTTCTAGCTAATTCATTCACTTCACTTGCCTCTGTGTAATCTCGCACAGGCGCACTGGTAGAGGCATCGTCGAACGAGGTGCGCTGGAAGATGGCGCATGCGCACTTCGCTCGATGATGCCTCTGCCAGTGCGAGATTACACAGAGGCAAGTGAAGTGAATAAATTAGCTAGGAGGCGGCACCGCGGGCCGGCACCTCCAGCAAGAATGTGCTCTAAAACATTCGGGGCACTGGACAAAACATTCGGGGCTGTATCGTGAATCCCAACTCTGGGTATATATCGTCCAGGTACTGATGGAAAAGGAGGATACTCAATGTAGGGCCCTCCCAGAGGCAAAATATATCGTCAATAAACCGTAGCCATGTATTGGTGTATTGTTTAAAAAGTGGGTGGGGATCTATGAATTCTTCCTCAAAATTGATCATATGTGCATTAGCATAGGGAGGGGCCACATTGGCCCCCATAGCGGTCCCCCATCTCTGGGCATAATATTTGTCACCAAAAAGGAAGAAATTGTCATGCAAAACTAAGGATAGAAGTGACGAGCAGAATTCTTGCTGTTGAGTATTGAGTGTGGAGAGGAGTCGCGCCGCTGTGGCCCTTATACCTTTGTCATGTTCTGTGGACGTGTACAGACTGCTGACGTCCATAGTTACCAGTAATGGGTTTGGTTGGGGTATACACTGTTTAAGTTTGGTGATAAAGTCGTTGGTTGGTCCAGTAAAAAGGAGCGTGATGTCTTGATGAGGGGAGCGAGTATCCGGTCTAGGTATATGGAAAGGGGAGAACGTATGGATTCTGCCGAGGCCACTATGGGTCTACCTGGTGGATTATGGAGGTTTTTGTGTATTTTAGGGAGGGTGTAAAAAACAGGTGTTATGGGGCGTTGTTTAGTGAAGAAAGTCACAGTGTCATCCATCTATGATATCGGATTTACAGTAGAGATTAAGTGTGGTCCTGATCTTATCAGCAAAGCTCTATGAGGGATCTGAAGTGAGAAGTTCATAGGTGACCTGATCGTTTAGGTGATTGGTTATGTCGCGGATGTACATTGACTTGTCCATGACCACTACTGCTCCCCCTTTGTCTGCTGGTTTGATGATAATGTCCTTATGGGTTGGTAATTCGGAGATGGCCCTCTGTTCTTCTATTGTCAGATTTTGGGAGTGTATAAATTCGCCCCCTTGGTGTGAGATCTCGGGATACGTTGTATGGACGGCTGTCTGAAGGATATGGAAGTTTCAGTAGGGTGGTAAGTTCTAGGGGGCATGAAGGAGCCCTTGTTCCGCAGACCTGAGGTCTGTAGTGTTAATGCATTGTCCACTCGTGTATCCTGTGTTCTATTTTGATTGCCGGCCTGACTGAAGTGAGATTTTAATCCAGTGGTTCGATAGAACCGTTGTAATTCCTGTTCAAGGAGAAATGTATCAATGGGGTCGGTGGGGCAGAATGAGAAGCCTTTTTGTAGTACTGAGATTTGGGCGGGTGATAAGTTAATGGTGACTGATGTCCGTCCTCTATGAGCACCCACCACTGAAGGGTGTTCAGGTCTCGTCCTCTTCCAATATAGAGGACACAGTATAGCATCTGTCTGAGGCGTCCGCTAACGGTATACATTTCTTGAGCATGTTAAATGTAGGACAAAGAAAATGATGTGAACCCAGCCATACCGCCAATACCTATAACACCACGCAAAAAAAATACTGTCCGTCTGCTACTGGGCAAAAACCATTAGTCCTATACTAAACCGAGTGCGGATTACAAATCCGAAGTCAGAATTGTTGTAACAAGTCACGAAATGTTGCTAAGCAGAAGTAATAAGTATGTCTAAACGAGTGAAGCACTTGTAAAGCAATGAATCATTGGGAACAGAACGGGTTTTACTCCAACCATTCCCTGATCTACAGCAAAGTTTGCGCAGTAAACAGTGTCTGAAAATGGAATGGAAAAAGTCTTGTTTTTCGGTTTAAAAGTATAACTTGAGCGAGGCCCAGGGCTGCTAACTGGGCTTCAGGCTTCTGAAAAACCAGCAGTAGTCGCCATCGTGTTGGGATTCCCGCGGCCTTGATACCTGTTCTCCATTGTAGAAATATCTTTATGGAACCGCTCTCCGTGTTCGTCACTTACGTGTCCCAAACTGGGTGGGAAAAAGTCAAGATGGGAATGTAAGAAATTAGGGCTGCAGCTAACGATTATTTTTTAATAATCGATTAGTTGTCGATAATTTCATCTATTAATCGGGAAAAAACACCAAAATGACAAAAAAAGGGGTTTATATGATTTTACTTGTAAAATTATGTTCAAAGGTCATATTAAAACAAATTTAGGAGTAACATAATTATTAACATTTTGCATTACAATGTAAAAAAGACAAGTTATGGGGGATCTGTGGATGACACACTGTTATGGGGGATCTGTGGATGACGCACTGTTATGGGGGATCTGTGGATGACACTATTATGGGGGATCTGTGGATGACACACTGTTATGGGGGATCTGTGGATGACACACTGTTATGGGGGATCTGTGGATGACACTATTATGGGGGATCTGTGGATGGCACACTGTTATGGGGGATCTGTGGATGACGCACTGTTATGGGGGATCTGTGGATGACACTATTATGGGGGATCTGTGGATGACACACTGTTATGGGGGATCTGTGGATGACACACTGTTATGGGGGATCTGTGGATGACACACTGTTATGGGGGATCTGTGGATGACACACTGTTATGGGGGATCTGTGGATGACGCACTGTTATGGGGGATCTGTGGATGACGCACTGTTATGGGGGATCTGTGGATGGCGCACTGTTATGGGGGATCTGTGGATGGCACACTGTTATGGGGGATCTGTGGATGGCACACTGTTATGGGGGATCTGTGGATGACACACTGTTATGGGGGATCTGTGGATGGCACACTGTTATGGGGGATCTGTGGATGACACACTGTTATGGAGGGGATCTGTGGATGACACACTGTTATGGAGGGGATCTGTGGATGACACACTGTTATGGAGGGGATCTGTGGATGACACACTGTTATGGAGGGGATCTGTGGATGGCGCTGTTATGGAGGGGATCTGTGGATGGCGCTGTTATGGAGGGGATCTGTGGATGACACTGTTATGGAGGGGGATCTGTGGATGACACTGTTATGGAGGGGGATCTGTGGATGACACTGTTATGGAGGGGGATCTGTGGATGACACTGTTATGGAGGGGAATCTGTGGGTGACACTGTTATGGAGGGGGATCTGTGGATGACACTGTTATGGAGGGGATCTGTGGATGGCACTGTTATGGAGGGGATCTGTGGGTGACATTGTTATGGAGGGGGATCTGTGGGTGACACTGTTATGGAGGGGGATCTGTGGGTGACACTGTTATGGAGGGGATCTGTGGATGACACTGTTATGGAGGGGATCTGTGGATGGCACTGTTATGGAGGGGATCTGTGGATGACACTGTTATGGAGGGGATCTGTGGATGACACTGTTATGGAGGGGATCTGTGGATGACACTGTTATGGAGGGGATCTGTGGATGGCACTGTTATGAAGGGGATCTGTGGATGGCAGTGGTACTGTTATGGGGAGGGGGATCTGTGGATGGTACTGTTATGGAGGGGGATCTGTGGATGACACTGTTATGGAGGGGATCTGTGGATGACACTGTTATAGAGGGGATCTGTGGATGACACTGTTATGGAGGGGATCTGTGGATGACACTGTTATGGAGGGGATCTGTGGATGGCACTGTTATGAAGGGGATCTGTGGATGGCACTGTTATGAAGGGGATCTGTGGATGGCAGTGGTACTGTTATGGGGAGGGGGATCTGTGGATGGTACTGTTATGGGGAGGGAGATCAGTGGAGGACACTGCTATGGGGGGGGGGGGATCTATGGATGACACTATATAGCATCGTATGCTATATGTGTCATCCACAGATATCCCCCATAACAGTGCCATCCACAGATCCCCCTCCCCATAATGGTGCCATCCACAGATCCCCTCCCCCTAACAGTACCATCCACAGATCCCCTCCATAACAGTGCCATCCACAGATCCCCTCCATAAGTGTCATCCACAGATCCCCCTCCTCATAGCAGTGCCATCCACAGATCCCCCTCCCCATAGCAGATCACAGATCCCCTCCATAACAGTGCCAACCACAGATCCCCCTCCCCATAGCAGATCACAGATCCCCTCCATAACAGTGCCATCCACAGATCCCCCTCCCCATAGCAGTGCACAGATCCCCTCCATAACAGTGCCATCCACAGATCCCCATCCCCATAGCAGTGCACAGATCCCCTCCATAACAGTGCCATTCACAGATACCCTCCATAACAGTGTCATCCACAGATCCCCTCCATAACAGTGTCATCCACAGATCCCCTCCATAACAGTGCCATCCACAGATCCCCTCCATAACAGTGCCATCCACAGATCCCCCTCCATAACAGTGTCACCCACAGATTCCCCTCCATAACAGTGTCATCCACAGATCCCCCTCCATAACAGTGTCATCCACAGATCCCCCTCCATAACAGTGTCACCCACAGATTCCCCATCCATAACAGTGTCACCCACAGACCCCCCTCCATAACAGTGTCATCCACAGATTCCCCATCCATAACAGTGTCACCCACAGACCCCCCTCCATAACAGTGTCATCCACAGATCCCCTCGATAACAGCGCCATCCACAGATCCCCCTCCATAACAGTGCCATCCACAGATCCCCCATAACAGTTTGTCATCCACAGATCCCCCTCCATAACAGTGCCATCCACAGATCCCCTCCATAACAGTGTCATCCACAGATCCCCTCCATAACAGTGTCATCCACAGATCCCCTCCATAACAGTGTCATCCACAGATCCCCTCCATAACAGTGTCATCCACAGATCCCCATAACAGTGCCATCCACAGATCCACCCCATAAGTGTCATCCACAGATCCCCTCCATAAGGGTCCATTCACACGTCCGTTGTTTTTTTTCCTGATCTGTTCCGTTTTTTGCGGAACAGATCTGGACCCATTCATTTTCAATGGGTCCTGAAAAAAATCGGACAGCTCAATGTCGGATTTTTTTTCAGGACCCATTGAAAATGAATGGGTCCAGATCTGTTCCGCAAAAAACGGAACAGATCAGGAAAGAAACAACGGATGTGTGAATGGACCCTAACAGTGTCATCCACAGATCCCCCCTCCCTATAAGTGTCATCCACAGATCTCCCTCCCTATAACAGTGTCATCCACAGATCTCCCTCCCTATGACAGTGTCCTCCACAGATCCCCTCCATAACAGTGCCATCCACAGATCTCCCTCCCTATAACAGTGTCATCCACAGATCTCCCTCCCTATAACAGTGTCATCCACAGATCTCCCTCCCTATAACAGTGTCCTCCACAGATCTCCCTCCCTATAACAGTATCCTCCACTGATCTCCCTCCCTATAACAGTGTCCTCCACAGATCTCCCTCCCTATAACAGTATCCTCCACTGATCTCCCTCCCTATAACAGTGTCCTCCACTGATCTCCCTCCCCATAACAGTGTCATCCACAGATCTCCCTCCCTATAACAGTGCCATCCACAGATCTCCCTCCCTATAACAGTGCCATCCACAGATCTCCCTCCCTATAACAGTGCCATCCACAGATCTCCCTCCCTATAACAGTGCCATCCACAGATCTCCCTCCCTATAACAGTGTCATCCACGGATCCCCCAATACACCGGCCACATCAGTATTCAGACTATTCCTTATCTGGCAGTAACTTTTACTTATTCTTTACATCAGCGCTATGATCTTTATTACCTTACAAATACAATGAAGCTCCAGTAGCAGGCAGAGCGGGCGGCGGTGTAACGTCACGTGACGCGCCTGCTCCGCCCACTTTATGAATGAAGCAGACGCGTCACGTGAGTAAGTGACGTTACGCCGCCGCCCGCTCTGCCTGTTACCGCAGCTTCATTGTAAGTTAGTAAAGATGCGCTGATTTAAAGTTGAAGTAAAAGTTACTGCTGGTTAAGGACCGTGACCGCCCCCCGCTACAGCCCCGCATAGCAACGAATCGGCCGATTATTCGATAACGGGATTAGTTTACAACAAATCCTGTTATGAAATATTATCGATAACTTAGATTAATCATTGCAGCCCTGTAAGAAATGCACTTCCGCTGACATCCGGCAGCCAAGCCGCTCGTGTGCTGTAAGCAGGTTCTCTACTGGTTCAGCAGCGTCTGCAGCTCGTCTGCTCCAAGGAAGTTCTGCACTACGAGCCCAAACGCATCCCGAGCCGCAGGGCGCCCTCGCTCTGTCCGATTCTGGCGCTGATCAGAAGTCGTGGATTTGCCACATATGTAGCAGAAATTGTCTTGATCGTTAACACGTTTACCTTTATCCATCTTAAGTTTCAGAACTGATAGCGCTATAACAGATCACTTTATCCAAATCTGTCCAGCTTGCCTTATAGCCTTACTGCTGACATCAGCCCGAGGGCGTCCGGACATGTCCACGGGAATATCTCCAATATAACTGAATAGGCTTTGCATGTATAACTTAACCCTTTAACCCCTTAAGGACCTAGGACGTACCGGTACGCCCTATTTCCCGAGTCCTTAAGGACCCAGGACGTACCGGTACGTCCTGACTTAAAATCTGTATTCCGGCGCCCCAGGGGTTAATTGGAACGGGATTTCGGCTGAAATCATTCAGCCGGCATCCCGTAACAATGCAGGGGGGGGTCATTTGACCCCCCCGTATCGGCGATCGCAGCAAACCGCAGGTCAATTCAGACCTGCGGTTTGCTGCGCTTTTTGCAGTTTCTGATCGCCGCGGTCCCTGACCGCGGGGATCAGAAACTTTAGAGTGGCTAAAATAAATATTTTTCACCCCCCCCTGCAACCCTGCACGATTTTATGCCGGAGGGTGGTGCGCAGGCGGTGGGGGCGTTGCGGGAGGCGGGCGGTGCGGCAGGCGGGATCGCGATCCCCCGCCCGCCTCCCAATGAACGATCGTTGGCTTCTAGTGGTTGTACCAGGGTGCCAGCACATTGCTGGCACCCTGGTATAAACGGCTGACATCTGTGAAGATGTCAGCCGTTTAACCCTTTCCATACCGCGGTCCGTACGGACCGCTGTATGGAAAAAGTTAACTGTCATCGGTCAGGGAGCTCCCTCCCTCTCCATCGGGGGGCTGCTGTGCCTTTGCAGCCCCCCGATGGAGAGGGAGAGAGCCCCCAGAGAGCCCCCCTCAGCCCCGTGCTTACCCTTCCCCGTCTGCGAAGTTCTGAGCAGACGGGGAGGGTTCCCATGGCAACAGGACGCCTGCTCAGGCGTCCTGCTGTCCATGGTGCTGAACAGATCTGTGCTAAAAGCATAGATCTGTTCAGTGTAAGTAAAATACAGTACAGAACAATATATATTGTTCTGTACTGTATTATACAGACACCAGACCCACTGGATCTTCAAGAACCAAGTGGGTCTGGGTCACAAAAATGTAAAAAAAAGTGAAAAAAGTTAAGATAAAAAAAAAACATTTATCACTGAATAAAAATTAAAAAAATAAAATAAACTACACATATTAGGTATCGCCGCGTCCGTAACGACCTGATCTATAAAACGGTCATGTTACTTTCCCCGCACGGTGAACGCCATAAAAATAAAAAAATAAAAACTATGAGAAAATTGAAATTTTGCCCACCTTACTTCCCAAAAAAGGTAATAAAAGTGATCAAAAAAGTCGCATGTACGCCAAAATAGTACCAATCAAACCGTCATCTCATCCCGCAAAAAATGAGACCCTACTCAAGATAATCGCCCAAAAGCTGAAAAAACTATGGCTCTTAGACTATGGAGACACTAAAACATGATTTTTTTTTTTTTAAAAATGAACTCATTCTGTAAAACTTACATAAATAAAAAAAAAGTATACATATTAGGTATCGCCGCGTCCGTATCGACCGGCTCTATAAAAATATCACATGACCTAACCCCTCAGATGACCACCGTAAAAAAATAAAAATAAAAACAGTGTAAAAAAAGCCATTTTTTGCCATCTTACGTCACAAAAAGTGTAATAGCAAGCGATCAAAAAGTCATATGCACCCCAAAATAGTGCCAATCAAACCGTCATCTCATCCCGCAAAAAATGAGACCCTACTCAAGATAATCGCCCAAAAAAAGAAAAAACTATGGCTCTTAGAATATGGAGACACTAAGGCCTCTTTCACACTTGCGTTGTTGGGATCCGGCATGCACTTCCGTTGCCGGAGGTGCCTGCCGGATCCGTAACAACGCAAGTGTACTGAAAGCATTTGAAGACGGAACCGTCTTCCAAATGCTTTCAGTGTTACTATGGCACCCAGGACGCTATTAAAGTCCTGGTTGCCATAGTAGGAGCGGGGAGCGGTATACTTACAGTCCGTGCGGCTCCCCGGGCGCTCCAGAATGACGTCAGAGCGCCCCATGCGCATGGATGACGTGATCCATGTGATCACGTGATCCATGCGCTTGGGGCGCCCTGACGTCACTCTGGAGCGCCCGGGGAGCCGCACGGACGGTAAGTATGCTGCTCCCCTACTCCCCGCTACACTTACCATGGCTGTCAGGACTTTAGCGTCCCGGTAGCCATGGTAACTATTCAGAAAAAGCTAAACGTCGGGTCCGGCAATGCGCCGAAACGACGTTTAGCTTAAGGCCGGATCCGGATCAATGCCTTTCAATGGGCATTGATCCCGGATCCGGCCTTGCGGCAAGTCTTCAGGATTTTTGGCCGGAGCAAAAAGCGCAGCATGCTGCGGTATTTTCTCCGGCCAAAAAACGTTCCGTACCGGAACTGAAGACATCCTGATGCATCCTGAACGGATTACTCTCCATTCAGAATGCATTAGGATAATCCTGATCAGTATTCTTCCGGCATAGAGTCCCGACGACGGAACTCTATGCCGGAAGACAATAACGCAAGTGTGAAAGAGCCCTTAAACATTTTTTTGGTTTTAAAAATGAAGTTATTGTATAAAACTTACATAAATAAAAAAATGTATACATATTAGGTATCGCCGCGTCCGCGACAACCTGCTCTATAAAAATACCACATGATCTAACCTGTCAGATGAATGTTGTAAATAACAAAAAAAAAAAATGTGCCAAAAAAGCTATTTCTTGTTACCTTGCTGCACAAAAAGTGTAATATAGAGCAACCAAAAATCATATGTACCCTAAACTGGAACCAACAAAACTGCCACCCTATCCCGTAGTTTCTAAAATGGAGTCACTTTTTTGGAGTTTTTACTCTAGGGGTGCATCAGGGGGGCTTCAAATGGGACATGGTGTCAAAAAAAACAGTCCAGCAAAACCTGCCTTCCAGAAACCGTATGGAATTCCTTTCCTTCTGCACCCTGCCGTGTGCCCGTACAGCGGTTTACAACCACATACGGGGTGTTTCTGTAAACTACAGAATAAGGGCCATAAATATTGAGTTTTGTTTGGCTGTTAACCCTTGCTTTGTAACTGGAAAAAAAATATTAAAATGGAAAATCTGCCAAAAATGTGAAATTTTGAAATTGTGTCTCTATTTTCCATTAAATCTTGTGCAACACCTAAAGGGTTAACAAAGTTTGTAAAATCAGTTTTGAATACCTTGAGGGGTGTAGTTTCTTAGATGGGGTCACTTTTATGGAGTTTCTACTCTAGGGGTGCATCAGGGGGGCTTCAAATGGGACATGGTGTCAAAAAACCAGTCCAGCAAAATCTGGCTTCCAAAAACCAAACCGCGCACCTTTCACTCTACGCCCTACTGTGTGGCCGTACAGTAGTTTACGGCCACATATGGGGTGTTTCTGTAAACGGCAGAGTCAGGGCAATAAAGATACAATCTTGTTTGGCTGTTAACCCTTGCTTTGTTAGTGGAAAAAATGGGTTAAAATTGAAAATTAGGCAAAAAAATGAAATTCTCAAATTTCATCCCCATTTGCCAATAACTCTTGTGCAACACCTAAAGGGTTAACGACGTATGTAAAATCAGTTTTGAATACCTTGAGGGGTGTAGTTTCTTAGATGGGGTCACTTTTATGGAGTTTCTACTCTAGGGGTGCATCAGGGGGCTTCAAATGGGACATGGTGTCAAAAAACCAGTCCATAAAAATCAGCCTTCCAAAAACCAAACGGCGCACCTTTCACTCTACGCCCCGCTGTGTGGCCGTACAGTAGTTTACGGTCACATATTGGGTGTTTCTGTAAACGGCAGAGTCAGGGCAATAAAGATACAGTCTTGTTTGGCTGTTAACCCTTGCTTTGCCAATAACTCTTGTGCAACACCTAAAGGGTTAACAATGTATGCAAAATCAGTTTTGAATACCTTGAGGGGTGTAGTTTCTTAGATGGGGTCATTTTTGGGTGGTTTCTATTATGTAAGCCTCGCAAAGTGACTTCAGACCTGAACTGGTCGCTAAAAATTGAGTTTTTGTAAATTTCTGAAAAATTTCAAGATTTGCTTCTAAACTTCTAAGCCTTATAACATCCCCAAAAAATAAAATATCATTCCCAAAACAATTCAAACATGAAGTAGACATATGGGGAATGTAAAGTCATCACAATTTTTTGGGGTATTACTATGTATTACAGAAGTAGAGAAACTGAAACTTTGAAATTTGCTAATTTTTTTCAAACTTTTGGTAAATTAGGTATTTTTTTGTGCAAAAATAATAATTTTTTTGACTTCATTTTACCAGTGTCATGAAGTACAATATGTGACGAAAAAACAGTCTCAGAACGGCCGGGATAAGTCAAAGCGTTTTAAAGTTATGAGCACTTAAAGTGACACTGGTCAGATTTGCAAAAAATGGCCTGGTCCTTAAGGTGAAAATGAGCCCGGTCCTTAAGGGGTTAAGGACCTCCGCCATAAATGTACGGCGGAAGTCCGGTCCCCAAAATATGGCGCCCGCTTGCACGTGCAGTGGATGCCATAGCCTCCGGGTTTCTGCTATTTTAAATAGCAGAGACCCGCGGTACATGTATGCGATCAGCCATAAGGTTGATCGCATACATTTTCAGTTTCAGATGCCGTGGTCAGTCCGGAAGCGGAAGTCGCGCACTTCCACTCCGGTAACAGCGTTCCCCGGCTGAGATCGGGGAACCCGTTACATTGATCTAATAGGCTGAAGCCTCAAGCAGGTTTCGGTGCCCATTAGATGACTCTACCAATACAGGCCACTAGGTGGCAGCATTGTATTGGTATAGTGCAAGTGAAGTGTTCAATGCGGTCTATATAGACATCAATGCACACAATAAGCAATCTAATGATTGTCACCCAAGGGGACTTAAAAAAAAAGTTACAAAAAAAAATTAAAAAAAGTTCAAATCACCCCCCTTTCCTTAAATTAAAATACTTAAAAAATAAAAAAAAATAAACATCATGGCCATTGCCGTGTGCGAAAATTCCCATACTACTAAAATATAACAATATTAATTTCATACAGCAAATGGCGTAATGGGAAAAAAAAAAAAAGCCAATTTGCCAATTAAAATTAGTTTTTTTTCAGTATTAAAACGCAAAAAAAAAATGATACAAGTGCGGTATCGTTATAACCGCACTGACCTGGCAAATGACGATAACGGGTCAAGTTTACCGCATAGTGTACAGTGTAAAAAAATATAAACCTTTATCAGAATTGCGTTTTTCCCCAATTCTACCCCATTTGGATTTTTTCCCCGCTTCCTACTACATGATATGCAACCGTAAATGGGGCCCTTAGAGAATACAACTTGTGCTGCCAAAAATCAGCCCTCATGAGGCTGTGAACGGGAAAATAAAAAGGTTAGGACTATGGGAAGGCGGGGAGTGAAAAACGACAACGCAAAAACGGAAAATCCCTTGGCCTTTAAGGGGTTAAAATCCAGACGTGTCAGGCAAATTCCGAGGTCATATTTGGAATCCGCGCGCTCATTTTAGTGTAAATCACGAGTTTTTCTCTCAGTAGCAAAACCATTGTTGCGCGGTGTAATGTGCACGGCCGCGGCGGCATAACGCCGGTGTACGGTCCCCCGCAGGCGCAGTGTCAGGTAGCGCTTCCATTCACGTATGTCCAGATGGCGAGGAGCTGATTGTGGGGGTCCCTGTGAAGCCCCCCCCCCCCAAGATCAGCTTACTAGTATGCGAGAGGAGGTCCACGTCATGTCTGGACGCCCCATACACTGGAAGGAGGCAAAAATGGACACTCCCTTTAAGAAACTAATTCTAAAGGCCTAGCAATCCTCAGCGCCAGAGCTCTGAGGTAAGGACAAGGAGCCTCGATCTGC
This sequence comes from Bufo bufo, assembly GCF_905171765.1. Lineage (NCBI taxonomy): Eukaryota > Metazoa > Chordata > Amphibia > Anura > Bufonidae > Bufo > Bufo bufo. The sequence goes on from NC_053393.1 coordinate 561,883,993, forward strand.
GCAAAAACAGGACCGCAGCCAGCTGCTTCAAACTGTAAAGAAAAGTGATGACCGGGCGTGGTAAGTGCTGCGCCATGTCCCCCTCAGCAGAGGCAGTGAGGGCGCCCCCACCAGGCCAGGCCGGTCCCTGCACTCACAGGAGCTGCTGCCGACAGAAGCCGTCACTGCGCAGCTTCCCGCCAACTGCTCGGGCCACGCCCACACCGCCAGGCTGCGCTTCTCCCTCTCAGCCCCGCCCCCACACTTCCGGCCGCCATGATAATGACGCACGTACAGGACGTAGCGCGTAGTCTGCTCTGACGTGGCCGCCGGGGTCCGCCATCTTGTGCCGAACAAACCAACGCCTCAGAGACGCGGAGCGCGAACCGGACAGCTGCCGAGAGCGAGACAGGGCACCGGGCAGGGAGACGAGCGCATCCGCGACGGAGAGAGGTTAGAGAGCGGAGCTGACGGCCTGAGAGGATAGCAGCGGGAGAGGCCGGGAGCGAGAGGACAGGAGAGGCCGGGGATGCCGGGAGGAAGAGGACAGGAGAGGCCGGGGATGCCGGGAGGAAGAGGACAGGAGAGGCCGGGGATGCCGGGAGCAAGAGGACAGGAGAGGCCGGGGATGCCGGGAGGAAGAGGACAGGAGAGGCCGGGAGGAAGAGGACAGGAGAGGCCGGGGATGCCGGGAGCAAGAGGACAGGAGAGGCCGGGGGATGCCGGGAGGAAGAGGACAGGAGAGGCCGGGGGATGCCGGGAGCAAGAGGACAGGAGAGGCCGGGGGATGCCGGGAGGAAGAGGACAGGAGAGGCCGGGGATGCCGGGAGGAAGAGGACAGGAGAGGCCGGGGATGCCGGGAGCAAGAGGACAGGAGAGGCCGGGGATGCCGGGAGGAAGAGGACAGGAGAGGCCGGGGATGCCGGGAGCAAGAGGACAGGAGAGGCCGGGGATGCCGGGAGGAAGAGGACAGGAGAGGCCGGGGGATGCCGGGAGGAAGAGGACAGGAGAGGCCGGGGGATGCCGGGAGGAAGAGGACAGGAGAGGCCGGGGATGCCGGGAGGAAGAGGACAGGAGAGGCCGGGAGGAAGAGGACAGGAGAGGCCGGGGATGCCGGGAGGAAGAGGACAGGAGAGGCCGGGGATGCCGGGAGGAAGAGGCCGGGGATGCCGGGAGCAAGAGGACAGGAGAGGCCGGGGATGCCGGGAGCAAGAGGACAGGAGAGGCCGGGGGATGCCGGGAGGAAGAGGACGGGAGAGGCCGGGGATGCCGGGAGGAAGAGGACAGGAGAGGCCGGGGGATGCCGGGAGGGAGAGGCCGGGGATGCCGGGAGGAAGAGGACACTAGAGGCCGGGGGATGCCGGGAGGAAGAGGACACTAGAGGCCGGGGGATGCCGGGAGGAAGAGGACACTAGAGGCCGGGGGATGCCGGGAGGAAGAGGACGGGAGAGGCCGGGGATGCCGAGAGGAAGAGGGCGGGAGAGGCCGGGGATGCCGGGAGCAAGAGGACGGGAGAGGCCGGGGATGCCGGGAGGAAGAGGACAGGAGAGGCCGGGGGATGCCGGGAGGAAGAGGACAGGAGAGGCCGGGGGATGCCGGGAGGAAGAGGACAGGAGAGGCCGGGGGATGCCGGGAGGAAGAGGACAGGAGAGGCCGGGGGATGCCGGGAGCAAGAGGACAGGAGAGGCCGGGGATGCCGGGAGGAAGAGGACAGGAGAGGCCGGGGGATGCCGGGAGGGAGAGGCCGGGGATGCCGGGAGCAAGAGGACAGGAGAGGCCGGGGATGCCGGGAGCAAGAGGACAGGAGAGGCCGGGGGATGCCGGGAGGAAGAGGACGGGAGAGGCCGGGGATGCCGGGAGGAAGAGGACAGGAGAGGCCGGGGGATGCCGGGAGGGAGAGGCCGGGGATGCCGGGAGGAAGAGGACACTAGAGGCCGGGGGATGCCGGGAGGAAGAGGACACTAGAGGCCGGGGGATGCCGGGAGGAAGAGGACGGGAGAGGCCGGGGATGCCGAGAGGAAGAGGGCGGGAGAGGCCGGGGATGCCGGGAGCAAGAGGACGGGAGAGGCCGGGGATGCCGGGAGCAAGAGGACGGGAGAGGCCGGGGATGCCGGGAGCAAGAGGACGGGAGAGGCCGGGGATGCCGGGAGCAAGAGGACGGGAGAGGCCGGGGATGCCGGGAGCAAGAGGACGGGAGAGGCCGGGGATGCCGGGAGCAAGAGGACGGGAGAGGCCGGGGATGCCGGGAGCAAGAGGACGGGAGAGGCCGGGGATGCCGGGAGCAAGAGGACGGGAGAGGCCGGGGATGCCGGGAGCAAGAGGACGGGAGAGGCCGGGGATGCCGGGAGCAAGAGGACGGGAGAGGCCGGGGATGCCGGGAGCAAGAGGACGGGAGAGGCCGGGGATGCCGGGAGCAAGAGGACGGGAGAGGCCGGGGATGCCGGGAGCAAGAGGACGGGAGAGGCCGGGGATGCCGGGAGCAAGAGGACGGGAGAGGCCGGGGATGCCGGGAGGGAGAGGCCGGGGATGTAGGGAGGAAGAGGACACTAGAGGCCGGGGGATGCCGGGAGGAAGAGGCCGGGGATGCCGAGAGGAAGAGGGCGGGAGAGGCCGGGAGCAAGAGGACGGGAGAGGCCGGGGATGCCGGGAGCAAGAGGACGGGAGAGGCCGGGGATGCCGGGAGCAAGAGGACGGGAGAGGCCGGGGATGCCGGGAGCAAGAGGACGGGAGATGCCGGGAGCAAGAGGACGGGAGAGGCCGGGGATGCCGGGAGCAAGAGGACGGGAGAGGCCGGGGATGCCGGGAGCAAGAGGACGGGAGAGGCCGGGGATGCCGGGAGCAAGAGGACGGGAGAGGCCGGGGATGCCGGGAGCAAGAGGACGGGAGAGGCCGGGGATGCCGGGAGCAAGAGGACGGGAGAGGCCGGGGATGCCGGGAGCAAGAGGACGGGAGAGGCCGGGGATGCCGGGAGGAAGAGGACGGGAGAGGCCGGGGATGCCGGGAGCAAGAGGACGGGAGAGGCCGGGAGGAAGAGGACACGAGAGGCCGGGGATGCCGGGAGGAAGAGGCCGGGGATGCCGGGAGGGAGAGGACAGGAGAGGCCGGGAGGAAGAGGACAGGAGAGGCCGGGAGGAAGAGGACACGAGAGGCCGGGGATGCCGGGAGGAAGAGGACACGAGAGGCTGGGGATGCCGGGAGGAAGAGGACAGGAGAGGCCGGAAGGAAGAGGACGGGGATGCCGGGAGCAAGAGGACACTGGGACACTAGAGGCCGGGAGGAAGAGGCCGGGGATGCCGGGAGCAAGAGGACACTGGGACACTAGAGGCTGGGGATGCCGGGGAGGGAGAGGACAGGAGCGGCCGGGGAGGGAGAGGACAGGAGCGGCCGGGGAGGGAGAGGACAGGAGCGGCCGGGGAGGGAGAGGACAGGAGCGGCCGGGGAGGGAGAGGACAGGAGCGGCCGGGGAGGGAGAGGACAGGAGCGGCCGGGGAGGGAGAGGACAGGAGCGGCCGGGGAGGGAGAGGACAGGAGCGGCCGGGGAGGGAGAGGACAGGAGCGGCCGGGGAGGGAGAGGACAGGAGAGGCCGCTGGGATGCCGGGAGGAAGAGGCCGGTGGGATGATGCAGGGCAGTTATGACCACTTGTTGCCCCCTCTGTTGCTCATCACAGGGGTCTCCCGCCCTCTGTGTGCACTTTTAGCCAATAGCATTGCAGGGGGCGTTGCCTTAATGTCATGTGATGAGCAATAACAATGGGCTCCTGTGATCGGGGGGGGGGTTATGAAGCTTTGTCCGTTGGTTTAAAGGGGTTGTCCGTTTTTACTACTGATGAGCAATCCTGAGGATAGGTGATCGATATCAGAACGGTGGGGGTCCGACTCCCCGGCCCATCAGCTGGTTGAAGAATAAACAGCGCTGGCCTCTCTGCTCCGTTTACCTGCCCGCCGCAGTATGGCGCCCCCGACCACTTCTATGGGACGGCTTCTTCCTATGCACTTAGACACAGAAGTGATCGGGGGCGCCATACTGCGGCGGGCAGCGCTGTTTTTTCTTCAACCAGCTGATGGGCCGGGGAGTCGGGCCCCCACCGTTCTGATATCGATCACCTATCCTGAGGACCACCCCTTTAATGCTGTAAAGGCACAAATTTTGGCGTATTTGCGATTGCGTATAGTTTTTACTGCAATGCTTTTTTTTGTGAGAAAAAAAAAAATGAAGGTTTACAAACCACATCTATCAACCACGGACGCTGCATGAAAGACGCAGAATCTAGAAGCTGCTGCTACTCACCCGCTCCTGTACACAGACCCATTAAAGTGAACGGAGCAGGATTCGGGGCGGGTGCTGCGCCTTCACTACATGCATTGCACCCGCCTGTGAATCCTGTGGATAGGGGATGACTCTTCACAGCCGGAATACCCCTTTAACCCCAGACACGTGGTTCAGCCTCTGTCCCCATGTCGTGCAGGTTCTCCTATGGAAGCCACTGCCCCTTTGGAGTAATATGGCGCCTGCGCTCACTGCCTGGGTCGGAGATACTGTAACCCTGATCCCGGGGGGGGTCACTATTGACAATCTGCTCTGCTCCTCCTGCTCTATAATCTGCAGGCTGCACTGTGAGGTGATCGGTCTTCTTAGGCCTCTTTCACACTTGCGTTGTCCGGATCCGGCGTGTACTCCACTTGCCGGAATTAAACTCGCAAGTGAACTGAAAGCATTTGAAGACGGAACGTCTTCCAAATGCGTTCAGTGTTACCATGGCACCCAGGACGCTATTAAAGTCCTGGTTGCCATAGGGGGAGCGGGGGAGCAGTATACTTACAGTCCGTGCGGCTCCCGGGGCGCTCCAGAATGACGTCAGAGCGCCCCATGCGCATGGATGACGTGTCCATGTGATCACATGATCCATGCGCCTGGGGCGCCCTGACGTCACTCTGGAGCGCCCGGGGAGCCGCACGGACGGTAAGTACACTGCTCCCCCGCTCCCCACTACACTTACCATGGCTGTCAGGACTTTAGCGTCCCGGCAGCCATGGTAACCACTCTGAAAAAGCTAAATGTCGGGTCCGGCAATGCGCCGAAACGACGTTTAGCTTAAGTCCGGATCAATGCCTTTCAATGGGCATTAATTCCGGATCCGGCCTTGCGGCAAGTGTTCCGGATTTTTGGACGGAACAAAAAGCGCAGCATGCTGCGGTATTTTCTCCGGCCAAAAAACGTTCCGTTCCGGAACTGAAGACATCCTGATGCATCCTGAACGGATTTCTCTCCATTCAGAATGCATTAGGATAAAACTGATCAGGATTCTTCCGGCATAGAGCCCCGACGACGGAACTCTATGCCGGAAGACAAGAACGCAGGTGTGAAAGAGCCCTTACAGAGGTTGTTTGCTGTTTTATATTGATGACCCAGGGAGTCGGCCCCCGCCGGTCAGCTGTATGGGGAGAACACACAGCTCGTAGGGGCGCCGCCTTCACTACCTGCTCCACATTGCAGCAGTGGGTTATTACAGTGACCTCGTCCTATTCGCTTCAGTGGGGGAGGGGGGGTCTCCTTCCTATTCGCTTCAGTGGGGGGGGGGGGGGGTCTCCTTCCCATTTGCTTCAGTGGGGGGGGGGGGGTCTCCTTCCCATTCGCTTCAGTGGGGGGGGGGTCTCCTTCCTATTCGCTTCAGTGGGGGGGGGGTCTCCTTCCTATTCGCTTCAGTGGGGGAGGGGGGGTCTCCTTCCTATTCGCTTCAGTGGGGGAGGGGGGGTCTCCTTCCTATTCGCTTCAGTGGGGGGGGGGGGGTTCCTTCCCATTCGCTTCAGTGGGGGGGGGGGTTCCTTCCCATTCGCTTCAGTGGGGGGGGGGTTCCTTCCCATTCGCTTCAGTGGGGGGGGGGGGGGTTCCTTCCCATTCGCTTCAGTGGGGGGGGGGGGGGTTCCTTCCCATTCGCTTCAGTGGGGGGGGGGGGGTTCCTTCCCATTCGCTTCAGTGGGGGGGGGGGTCGCCTTCCCATTCGCTTCAGTGGGGGTTCCTTCCCATTCGCTTCAGTGGGGGGGGGGGGTTCCTTCCCATTCGCTTCGGGGGGGGGTCTCTTCATTCTCGGTGTCGGTACGATTACTGTCATCGCCATATTCTGGCCCCCAGCCCCCCTTTATGTCTGCAGAGTTTTGTGAAGGCTTGTTTTTTGCAGGACGGTCTAGTTTTTATTGATGCCGTTTTGGCCTGTGTAGGACATCCCTCCATTCAGCAAAAAGATAGGACATGTTCTATCTTTGTGCGGAACGGAAGTACGGACCCTGCCAGAAGCGCTCCAGTCCGTAGTGCTTCCATGGGTTTCCGCTCCGCATCTCCAGATTTGGGGACCCATTGAAGTGAATGGTCCACAATACGGCAACAGAACCTATACGTTCGTGTGAACAAGCCCTTAATTTTAGGAAGGTGAAGCAATGGAAAAAAATGGCCATTTTGATTTCTTTTTTCTGTTTGCAGTATGGGTAAAAAGAAAATTTATAGTACGGGCCGTTTTAGACACGGCGGTGCCCATGTTGGATTTTTTTTTCTTTTTTTTTTTCTTTTGGGGAACGTGGTGATTTTTAGACTTATTTTATTCTATAATTTTAAACTTCTTCTTTTTTTTTTTTTTTTTTTTACTTACACTTGTAAAAAGTTCTCCAAGGGATCCTGCGCGCGCAGTCCTCAGATCTTCTGTCGTCGACTCCAGCGCATTAGCATTTCACTGTTTTCCGGCAGGGTCTCCGTCTGCCTCGGATAATTCAGGAGGACCGTGGTTGTCATAGAGAATGAACGGCTTCCCCGATCGCTGCTAGGTGGGAGACATTCTAGGTCTGGGGTACTTCCTGGTTTTCTGCCTTCAGATGCCTCGGTCACATTTGACCACGACATTTGAAGGGTTAAATGTCTGTGATCTGCAGTAACGCCAGTCGCAGACATGGGGCCTGCAGCTCTAAAGCGGGCGCCATATTTAGACGACTGTGGCCATACATGTAGTGTGGCAGTCGTCTAAGGGTTTATATAGGGACATTGAGTCCTGGTCCATATGATGTCCGCACCGGGCAGGGTTTACACGCGGGTTAGTCCCGTTCTGATTGGCTGCTCCCGGCCTGTCCCCGTCCTGTGCTCTGTGCACGATACCTTATCTCTCCGCCACTACAGTCCCACATCCACCGCCGGCATCATCCCAGGAACGTATTCTCTGTGGGGCCCCTGTGAAGTTCTCCATGTTGTACGGTTGTGAACCGTCTGCCATAGTGTACATTAAAGGGTCCGGTTACAGTAGGCCTCCTAGCGTTGCTCGCGCCCCTTGGACCTGCTCCCTGGCTGTTCTTGGCGGTCTTTGTGTACGGACATGGTCATGTGCTCCACAGCAGCCAATCCCCACAGGGCTTATCGCTGTTGGGTCAGATGCCGCTCGCATAGGGAGCCATCTTTACGGGGGGCAGATACGATTCAATCCTTGGGTCAAACACACCAGGGGCTTACTGTACAGGAGACCCCGGAATACCCCCTATAGATAAATCACCTCGTCTGTCCGCTCTATACGATGTCGGCCACTTTCCTCAGAGATACTTCTGCCTCTGGCGGTGAGCTGGTCTGCTTGTTGAGTAGAGAGGTTATGATGGAGCCCGTCCGATACGGGGTTTGTAGTAATTTTGCTAATTCTCTTCACAGATTTGTCTTGCCGTGTCTGATCCCGTCACATTTCCATCATGGGGAATATGTTTGCCAACCTGTTCAAAGGCCTCTTCGGCAAGAAGGAGATGAGGATCCTCATGGTGGGGCTGGACGCTGCTGGCAAAACGACTATATTATACAAGCTGAAGCTGGGAGAGATCGTGACCACAATCCCCACAATAGGTAAGTGCTCCCCCCGTACGTCCACTGCGTGTGTGATGATGTAGCGCGGACACTGACCTCCTCCGTCTTCCAGGTTTCAATGTGGAGACTGTAGAATATAAGAACATCAGCTTCACAGTATGGGACGTGGGTGGTCAGGACAAGATCAGACCCCTCTGGCGCCACTACTTCCAGAACACACAAGGTGGGTGACGCTACAGGCGGCGGCTGTGAATGTCTTGTGAGCGCAACGTTTAGTTCAAAGTCTTGCGATCCTTCCTATATAAGGCTTACCATTGGGGGAGGGAGGGTAAAGACTCGACCTCTGGGGGCAGAGGTGCCCGATGTGGGGTTGGCCCTCCCCTTGTGTGCGGGACATTGAGGTGCATTTGTAACCCAAGACGTCTTGTGGGCTACATCTGGGAAGCTTCTTGTCCGTTTACCCCTGCAGTCTTTAAACCAGATGGTGGGCGCTGTAATGCAGACCCCCTACGCTGGCTGATACTTTTATAATAGGATGACCTGACTGTCAGTGTGGAGAACTTGACCCGCGTTTAACGGCTAAAGCTGGTTTAACACAGGCAGAGAGCTTCCTGACAGTTGGCTGCTCGTCAGTGGAGGAGACACATTTACATGCAGGGATCTCCTCCACAGTATGGGGAGCAGTGATCACTAATGCCATCGCTTGTCCCCATACAGAAGCGTTCCTTCCTGACAGTTGGCTGCTTGTCAGTGGAGGAGACACATTTACATGCAGGGATCTCCTCCACAGTATGGGGAGCAGTGATCACTAATGCCATCGCTTGTCCCCATACAGAAGTGTTCCTTCCTGACAGTTGGCTGCTTGTCAGTGGAGGAGACACATTTACATGCAGGGATCTCCTCCACAGTATGGGGAGCAGTGATCACTAATGCCATCGCTTGTCCCCATACAGAAGCATTCCTTCCTGACATTCTCCTGCTCGTCAGTGGAGGAGACACATTTACATGCAGGGATCTCCTCCACAGTATGGGGAGCAGTGATCACTAATGCCATCACTTGTCCACATACAGAAGCGTTCCTTCCTGACAGTTGGCTGCTTGTCAGTGGAGGAGACACATTTACATGCAGGGATCTCCTCCACAGTATGGGGAGCAGTGATCACTAATGCCATCGCTTGTCCCCATACAGAAGTGTTCCTTCCTGACAGTTGGCTGCTTGTCAGTGGAGGAGACACATTTACATGCAGGGATCTCCTCCACAGTATGGGGAGCAGTGATCACTAATGCCATCGCTTGTCCCCATACAGAAGCATTCCTTCCTGACATTCTCCTGCTCGTCAGTGGAGGAGACACATTTACATGCAGGGATCTCCTCCACAGTATGGGGAGCAGTGATCACTAATGCCATCACTTGTCCACATACAGAAGCGTTCCTTCCTGACAGTTGGCTGCTTGTCAGTGGAGGAGACACATTTACATGCAGGGATCTCCTCCACAGTATAGGGAGCAGTGATCACGAATGCCATCGCTTGTCCCCATACAGAAGTGTTCCTTCCTGACATTCTCCTGCTCGTCAGTGGAGGAGACACATTTACATGCAGGGATCTCCTCCACAGTATGGGGAGCAGTGATCACTAATGCCATCGCTTGTCCCCATACAGAAGCGTTCCTTCCTGACATTCTCCTGCTCGTCAGTGGAGGAGACACATTTACATCCAGGGATCTCCTCCACAGTATGGGGAGCAGTGATCACTAATGCCATCGCTTGTCCCCATACAGAAGCGTTCCTTCCTGACAGTTGGCTACTTTCGCACTTGCGTTCGGAGCGGATCCGTCTGGTGTCTGCACAGACGGATCCGCTCCTATAATGCAAACAATGGTATCTGTTCAGAACGGATCCGTCTGCATTATATTTCAGAAAAAATTCTAAGTGTGAAAGTTAGTCAGACAGATCCGTCCAGACTTTGCATTGAAAGTCAATGGGGGAAGGATCCGTTCGAAATTGCACCATATTGTGTCAACTTCAAACGGATCCGTCCCCATTGACTTGCATTATAAGTCTGGACAGATCCGTTTGGCTCCGCACGGCCAGGCGGACACCCGAACGCTGCAAGCTGCGATCGGGTGTCCGCCTGCTGAGTGGAGCGGAGGACAAACGGTGCCAAACTGAGGCATTCTGAGCGGATCCGCATCCACTCAGAATGCATTGGGGCAGTACGGATCCATTCGGGGCCGCTTGTGAGAGCCTTCAAACGGAGCTCACAAGCGGAACCCTGAACGCAAGTGTGAAAGTAGCCTTACAGAGCGATCTCCTCCACAGTATGGGGAGCAGTGATCACTAATGCCATTGCTCGTCCTCATATAGAAGCGTTCCTTCCTGACAATCTCCTGCTCGTCAGTGGAGGAGACACATTTGCATGCAGCGATCTCCTCCACAGTATGGGGAGCAGTGATCACTATAGCGATCCCTCGTCCTCCTACACAGTCATGGTTTCTGAGCACAATCTGCTTCCCAGAAGTAATGATCAGCGGTGCCTGCACCAGCGACAGGATCACCTGATCAACAAGCGGCACATTTACATGGAACAGTAATCTGCCCAATTCTCGGGCCATGTAAATTCACTGTGACACCATTGACGTGCAGCGCTGGGTTCCCGGCTTCAAATCCAACCAAGGGCAACATCTGTGAGGGATTTGGATGGACTTTAGTTTGTGTGGGTTTCCACCGGATGCTCCGGTTCCTGCCCACTCTCCAAAAGAATGTAGATGGGTTAATCCAGGACTATAGTGAGCCCCCACAGCGACTTGTGTGCTACAGGTGGTCCCTATACAACCAGCTATGTCCTCCATCTGTGTGCCAATCAAGGGAGGCCCGAGCTGCGGAGCCCCGCGGTGTCTAAAAAATGGGTTTTGGTATTTCCTAGTGACATATCAAAGGTTTTGATCGAGCCCCCCACCCATCGCTAGAATGCTGGCATTGTGCCTTCTCTGTCCTCTCTGCAGGCGATGGGCTCAGTAGAAAGTCTGATTCTGTCTCTTGCAGTGGGGAGAGAGACTGCCATATGCCTCTTCCATTATCAGGATGTCTTCACCCTATATATTGGACGTCTTGCTGATGTTGGGGTGGACATGCTGCTGACCTCCAGCACTGTGGTTTTTTCAGGACTGATCTTTGTGGTGGACAGCAATGATCGGGAGCGAGTGAACGAGGCCAGGGAGGAGCTGATGAGGATGCTGGCAGAGGATGAGCTCCGAGATGCCGTCTTGCTAGTCTTTGCTAACAAACAGGTTGGTGAAGGTGGCATTTGGCCGGGATGGGGATGTTACACATGGGATGGACCATAAAATAAACCAACGTTCTTCACTTTCTTCCAGGATCTTCCCAACGCTATGAACGCAGCAGAAATCACAGACAAGTTAGGACTTCACTCCCTCCGCCAAAGGAGCTGGTACATTCAGGCGACCTGTGCCACTAGTGGAGATGGGCTCTATGAAGGACTGGACTGGTTGTCCAATCAGCTCCGGAACCAGAAATGAAACCACCAATCATCTTCATATTATTATTTTTTCTCTTCTATGGGTTTTGTTCGTTTTTATTTTTTGTCCTGCCCCATCTTCTCTTCATGCCCTCCTCCTCCTCTTCTCTCCGCTTCTCTCTAACGTGGCAAACTGTTCTACTTTGCGGTATTGAGTGCCGGAAGCAGCGCGCTCTTTTCCTGACGGTATGGCGCCATGCTGTACATGTGGCAGTGAGGAGCCTGATGACCGGTGTCTTATTTAATGTAAATAGTTTATTTTTGTTTGTTTTTTGTTTCCGATGAGGCAGTTTCTGGTTCTCCTATGCAATATTACTCTCCATCGGAATGATACCATGTGTAGTACTGGGGGGGTTAGAGAATCCATGTGTGGTCCAGACTGTGGTATTCACTATGACATTGCTCGTTTTCAGGAATTCTTCCTATTGCTAGTTTACCTGGCGGTGGAGGGGCTCTGAGATGTGGCTCCAGGACACCCTCAGGCAGTGCACAGGGTAGGGTGGCCTAATACTTGGACCTTATTAGTGTCACACACAAGGGTTTAAGCTTGATGCTCTTCTTTTTTAATTTTTGCATGGTTCTAAGGCAGGCTCCAGTACTTGCGATGCTGCTGGATCTGTCGGCGTCTTGCGGCTGCTTCTGTTGGTGCTGAAGTGACAACGTACATAGGTGACGTCACCGAGGAAAGGGGACAACTCTCCTGTTGGGTGACACTGAGATTTCTGGAGGTTGCACAATTTCCTGGATTTTTATCAGTTTGAATCCGCTTTGCTAACTTCGATCTACTTGAAATCATGGCCACTTTGTGTGGTATTCGGGCACCTGCCTTATCAGCAGGTCCTCTCTATGGACTTGTGGTCCTGGTAGCTTGATGGGCTGCTCTCCGGTGGACATCTAGCTACCATTATTACTGCCTCCCTCTTTGTATAGTATCAGGTTTGTCTTACAGGGAGGGGTCATTGGGGCTCCATGTAGTTAGAGAAGCGGTAGTCCCTAAATGGCCTCCTGTAAGGGTGTGGAGTCCGCTAGTCCTGAAGGATGTCAGTCCCATAGAGCTCAGGGAGATGCCTCCAGTAGTCCCTGGCATGTAGAAGCTGCAGTGTGTTCTAGAACTGTAGACGAGATGTTGGGCCCCCTAAGTGTGGTACGGTGAGCTGGTCTCTGGTTGTAGTGGGTTGGCAGGCAAGGCTGGCACATCCGCCCGCGGACAGGCAGCTCAGCCTTGTGCGCCTCCTGAAGCAGCACGTCTGACGCAGTCATTCCATTGAAGAGCGCAGACCTTTCTTTCTCCTGCCTGGAATCATTCCCCGGCGGCATGCCTCTTGCTGCAAGGCGCAGATTTGCCAATTGATAATTGAAATCTTTTATTGTTTTTCCTCTCTACTCTGATCAAACACTGAAAAGCTGGAGCTGTCGGATCTCGGCCCGTAAGGAGCTGTGCGAATGGTCCATCTAGTGCTGTGGAATCTATTGCTTTCAGTAAATGACTCGTAATCAACTGTTTTGTAAACCTGTTTTCATCTGGACAAACGAGCACTGTAATTAAAGCTAGTAGAATAAAATCCATCTATTTCACATTCCTGAGCGTGGTCGGCTTGTATGTGGTCCCCGAGAAACGAGGCCTAGTTTCATCAGCGGTCCCATCGTATGGAGGACCCCTGTCTGGAAAGGGTGGTGCAGGTAAACGCGGCGGTATGGACTTCATAAGATCTGACGCTGTGTGAAAGTTGAGTTCTCGTCTGTAGAAGGTGGGGGGATACTTACTGCTATACTAACGAGGAAAATCACTTACAACTGGGTCACCCAGTCATGGTGGAGACGTCTGGGCCATGGTGCTGATGCTGTGGACCCAAGCGTAGCCTGGAGTGAGATTTACAGGCCGAGGATTCTGGTACATTTAGTAAGTCGGCCTCTCTATATAAATGTGGACCCTGAAGTTTTCTTGTGTTTAGAGGAAATGCTCCATTAGATGCAAAGTATAGAACAATGACAGTCCTTGGGCGTGACCTCTGAGCGTGGCGGGAGGTAGATATGCACACGTGGGGTCAACCCTATACTGTGCAGTTCATGAGCAGATGCCCTTTTTGGATTTTTGCAGACTTCCCTCGCACAGACACTGGACGGTGCTCTCTCCCCTGTGCTGAGATGTCGGGGTATTGGTCCTTCTCCGTGTTTGATGAGAGTTTTGTCCCCCCCCCCCTAGCTTTTCATGTGTACTGCCATATCCATGCCTCCAGCTCTGACCACTGACCCCCCCCCCCCCCGATAGATGACCCCTTGGCACCACTGATTAGTGTCCTATGATACTGCGCTATAACTCGTACGTGTTCGCTGCGGTTTGCCGGTCTTCTAATGATTCTGGGATGGACCAAAGGGAAGAGGCTTGGACTGTGCATCAATCTCACTAAAACCTTTTTTTCTTATGTCCGGACATGGGGGGGGGGGAACTTTCCTGCTGTCTGAAGGATAGAACTTCTGGTGGCATAGGGTCCGGAAGAGGACACCAGTGAAGCATTTAACCCTTAGGATACTGGAGTTGTTTTTTTTTTCTTCTTCTTCCCTATGTTCCTTTTAGCCATAATTTTATTTATTTTTTTTGTCCATGTAGCTATATGAGGGCTTGTTTTTTGCGGGACAAGTTGTTCTTTCCAACGCCACTATTTAATATGGCATACAATGTAGTGGGAAGCGGGAAATAAATTCCAAATGGGGTGAAACATCCATAATGTGTACTTTTTTTTTTTTTTTTTTTTTTTAGTTTTTATTTTGGGAAAAGGATGATTTTTAAATTTTTCTTTTTTTTTACACTTTTTTTTTTTTTTTTATAACAATCATCTGATTGCTATTCTCATAGGCTCCAATGAACTTGGCTTCGATTCTATGATGATTTTACTACTTTCCTATGGAGCCCTATTACAGGCAAGGGCTCCATAGGAAATACTATGCAGCAGCCTCCTGTCATTCACAAAGACAGGGGCTGCTGCACACAAGCTCCAGCTCCTCCGATCACCAAAAGCGCACGCTTTCTTTTTTCTGCGCGCTCGGATGCGTGGTCAGGATTGACAACGGCATCTTAGGGGTTAAATGTCTGCGATCGGCATTACTGCCTGTTGCGGACATGAGCCGCAGGTGTCTGCTATAAGAAGCAGGCGGCCACCTGAGGCTATGGCACCCGCAGCGCTCAGGAGTGGGCGCCATCTTTAAAGACCCAGCCAGCACCATATTATTTTGGCGCTGGGAGGGAAGGGGTTACATTTTATTTTTATACTATTTAGACATAAAAACTAGGGATGAAAGAATCATCCAAAGTCAATTCGCTCATCCCTAGGTTTAGTCTAAATGGTGTAAAAAAAAAAAAAATATATATATATATATATATATATAAACTTTCAGAATTTTTTTTTTTTAATTGCCATATTCTGACCTACATAACTTTTATAGTTAAATCTACTGAGCCGGGGGGGGTGCTCTTTTTTTGCGGGACAATCTGAAGATTTTATTGGTAGCATTTTGGAGTGTGTGTGACTTTTTGATGACATTTTTGGGGTAAGAGAAGCAATAAAAAAGGCAAATTGGCCATTTTGACCCTTTTTTCCGTTATGCCATTCCCGTATTGGTAAAATACGTTTTTAATAGTGCGGGTGTTTTAAACTTTCATCCTCCACGACGGCATTACCATGAGAGGTCTCGCCTCCAACCAGGTAGGGACAGGAAGAATAAATTTGGCCCTCCTCCAGCCATCCTCAGTGTCCTTTCCAGGTGGGAGGCCGGCCTTTTTTTTTTGCTCATGGCAATGCTGTGAGTCCTGCGTCTGTGGAGGCAGTCAGAGGCGGTATTTTCTGTTTATTTGATGCCTAAGATCACATGAGGGAGCTGGGGGCAGCCTAGCCCTAGTTGGGTACCTGGTTGTCCGTGGTCCAGCTCCTTCCTCTCCCATCTAGTGCGCCTGCCGGGGAGAGGCCATGTGAGGACCGGACACTCAGAGGCCCTCCGGTCTTGTGATGCCCCTGGCTGCCATCCGATATGTTTGGGTGCCGGAAGTCAAGGACGCTAGCGTGCCTTCCAGGCTGGAACGCAGAACAAATAACCCGAGGGCGGAACCGGAAGTAGAATGGGAGGCGGCCTATGCGTTCCAAGGTGGAACACGCATGGTTTGTTCACTGCTGGGGTGGGAATAGTGCGAGATTAAGGCGGAAGTTGCCTCTGATCCGAGGTCTGCAGGTAAGGAGGAGTAGATAAAGCACATTGGCATCACAAATGTCCAGTATGACCGATGGAGAACACACTGGGCCCGGCAGTTGTAAGTGCCGGATGTGCTGATAATTCTGGTAGCAGCTAATACCTGTTTTTCTGTCTTTGGTGTGTGCAGAGTGAGAAAGACGGCTCTCAAAAAGCAAAAACCTCCCCTGAAGTTAGGAAGTGGTTTTTGCAATATAAAATTACCTGAAACCTGTATAAAAAAAAAAAAAAGTATGCAAAAAATGTACTAACAATATTGCTAAGGATTTAGTCCCATCTATCAGAGATAAGTTAAAGGGGTTCTGACACCTGGGACCCCCGCCGATCAGCTGTTTGAGAAGGCAGCGGCGCTCCAGGAGTGCCGTGGCCTTCTCACTGTTTACCGCTGACCCAGTGATGTCACGACTAGTATCAAATGGGCGGGGCTAAGCTCCATTCAAGTGAATAGAGTTTAGCCCCGCCCAGGCCAGATGATACTAGTTGTGACATCATTGGGCCAGCGGTAAACGGAGAGAAGGCCGCGGCGCTGCTGCCTTCTCAAACAGCTGATCAGTGGGGGTGTCGGACCCCCGCTGGTCAGATGATGATCTATCCAGAGGATAGATCATCAGTTAAAACAAACTGTAGAACCCCTTTAGGCTGGGTTCACACTTGAGCGTATTTGATATGCGCGTTTTTGTCCATAGTCCACGCTCGTTTGTGTGATTGACAGCAGTGTTGTCAGGCTAGACATTTGCCTCTCACTAGGGTGTGGCCTTTTATTGCCTGTTGCTATGTGCCAAACACACGGTTTTCTGGTCACAAATGCGCAAAAGAACATATTTGTGCGTTCCTATGCAATCCTATGGCCGCAAACGCGTGACAAAACGCCTCAAAGAAGCTCAAGAACTTTTTTGAGCGTAGGGCGTTTTTCAGCGCTGTAAAACGCTCAAGTGAGAACCAGGGCCATAGGGAAGCATTGGTTTTCATGTGTTGAGCGTTTTACAGTGCGTTTGAGCGCGCTGTAAAACGCTCAAGTGTGAACCCAGCCTTAAGGAACGTGATTAAGCAAGAAATGCGTGCCGCATTGGCGGAAAGCTCCGTAGCTGGTCCCATCTCCTCTTCTGTTAAACATAGGGAGTCTGAAATTATTAGCTCAGATGTGTCTTCCTCTTATTCGGATTCTGATGATTCCTCAGGATTCAATACCGAGTTCAAAGGATTTCTGTTCTCTTCGGAGGACACTAATAAGAGTCCAGAGGTCTGTCCAAGACCAGATGTAGAGCGGCCTTGAACAAAAGAAAAAAACGTGTATTTCCAGCTCATAAAAACACGCGCTCTCTAATTCAACGGAAATGGAAGCTTTTTATTCCCAGGACAATTAGATGCTGACTACCTTTTGATGAAGAGGATTTTAAAACCTTTTCACTAGCAAAGCTTGTAAAAAGTGCTAATGCTATTCTGTTTGAAGATACAGGATATTTAAAAGATCTCATGGATAAAAAAAAGTGGACACTTGTCTTAAATCTTGGGAAGCGGCTTCTGCTTTATTTAAACCTCGGTTGCCAGATCCCTTAACATATGGCTTGAGCAATTAAAATCTCTTTTTAAATACGATTCAATAAAAGACTCTCTTCCCCTATTGCTTAAAGCCATAGATTTCTTATCAGACGCTACGTCGGCGAAAACCACGGGCCGATCTATTGCTGCTAGAAGAGCCTAATGGTTGAAGTCTTGGTTGGGAGATGTCGGTTTGTAGTCTCCTTTTCCACAGGAACCTTTTGTTTGGGGAGGACCTAGGAAAAAGCCTCCGATTCAAAGAAATGCTTTCCTGGGGTCTTGAGGGAAAAGGAAAGTTCCCTTTTGTCTTTATGTGTATGGAATGTGCCACTTCATTGTGGTGGTTACGTTCTTTTGTACCTGGTATCTTCGTGTGACATGGTCTGTTGTGGATGCAGCTTCATCCTACCTCACAGGGCATTGGTGATACCACTATGGAGGCCTGTGAGAGTCTGGCTGGGAGTTGGTTTCTAGCTCTGTTCAGACCCTGTTCACACACCACGGGCAGTTGAGCGGTAGGACCCCATGCGTGCTGAGACCCCGTGACGTGGTGCATGAGGGGCTCCAATATGTTCCTGACTGGAGTCTATTGGCAAAGTTCTCAGCTTTTAACATCGGCCTGAGGAATTGGCTAGTATTGTCAGTTGGGTATCATTTTGTGTAAGATGTTCTTGTGGTGCATGCGGTCCGACCCCGGCATCCTCCATTGTATGCATTTTTTGCTGGGGATTGCCGTTGTCTGCGGACCGCATGCGGAGGAAAAGCGCAAAATGCCAAAAATGTATAAAGCATTGTAGTCTGAGAATAGAAATCTATCTGATTGCTTGTTATAGTCCCCTATGGGAGCAAAAAAATAAATAGTTTTTAAAAATGTAACATTTCAAATAAGATAAGAAAAAAAAAAACACCATGCGTACCATAAAAAAAATTTCCCCACATGGCAAACGCCAAAATAGAAAAATATCAAACTGATTTTTTGTTTTTTCGTCTCTCCATTTCCCATGAAAAATTTTAAGGGAAAGTGATCAAAAAGACGCACACACCCGAGAATGTTATCAATGAAAAGTACATATCGCCCCGCACGGCTCCGTACACTTAACTAGAAAAAAGTTTATAGGGATCAGAATATGGCGGCAAAAAATGAATAAAACTAAGATTTTTTTCAGTATCGAAATATAAGTAAAACTATACAGATAAAGCATTGCCTGATTCGTGCTGTCCTGCAGAATGAAAGTAACTGGTCAGTTTTATCCAATGTTGTAAATAATAAACCTGTGGCGGTATTTGGAATTTTTTCCTGGTTCCCACTACATCAGAAATGATGGCATTAGAAATGACAACTTGTCCCGCAAAAAACAAGTCCTCATACGGCTGTGTGAACAGAAAACTGAAAAAATAAAAGGCAGGGAGCGCAAAATGAAAGAAAAACCCGCTGGGGTAGAAAGGGTTAATCAAGAACCAGCCCCTGTGAAGGAGAATGCATAGCAGAGGGTGCTCAAGGTGACTGGGGCCCGGAGCACTCACTGCGCTCATTTGCATAGGGCGTAAAAGTCCTTTTTCTCCAGAATGAGTGAAAGCTCTGGTTACATTCAGCGCAGCTCGCCCTACATGTGTGCCGGGGTTCAAGGGGGTTCCCAGGAGGACATCTAGTGCCTCACCTCGTGTACGTCATCCCTATGGTTGTTTTGGACTCTCCTGACCTGTTTTTCCCTCTGGTTCCCATCCTGTATGTATGACTTCCCATTGCTGCGCTCATCCAATCACACGATGCACTTCCCGTGTCTCTGCTCCAGCCCCGGACATTCCGTCCTAGGAAATAAGAAAGCTGCATGGTCATGTGACCACAGGACGGAAGATGGGAACAATAATGTCAAATGCAGTGCAAAATTTACATTACAGCTGCCGTCATTAGAGAGGAGCGAATTTCAGATTTAGAAATTTGATCACGCTTCGTTTGGTGGTAAAAGCAGAATTGCGTTATGAATTCCGTTACCACGGACCATAACGCAATTCTATGACGGAATGCCTTTAGAGGGATTCCGTCATAATAGAAGTCTATGGACTGCATAACTGGTCCGTCCCGTTTCCATTATGCAGGGGAGTCCTCTAACGGCATTCCGTCATGGAATTGCGTTATGGTCCGTGGTAACGAGATCCAGAACGCAATTCTGCTTTTACCACCAAGCGAAGTGTGAACAAATTCATCTCTAGTCGTCATAAATGATTATTTTAAAGGATGTTGATGCAAAACGGAAAACCCTCTTCACGGTCCGTGTTTGCGTCGTCATTTATCAATGTTTGTAAGTCAAAACCAGGAGCGAGACTGAATTAGAGAAAAGGTGAAATGGAAGGATTTGACCCTGTGTTGGAAGATGACGCCAATCATCCCGCTGTATATAGTCATACAGCAATAGTGCCAACGAGGAAAGTGTAACCTAAACACATGGAAGGAAGAAAGGCTGCTGGTTACCTGAACTTTCTGAAATTGCAAGGTAAGTCGGTAGGGTGGTGATTAGAGTTGAGCGGACACCTGGATGGTCGGGTTCGGCCGAACTTCAGAAAAAAAGTTTGAGTTCGGGACCCGAACTCGAACCGAACTTGACCCCGAACCCTATTGAAGTCAATGGGGACCCGAACTTTTGAGCACTAAAATGGCTGTAAAAATGTCATGAAAAGGGCTAGAGGGCTGCAAATGTCATCAAAATGTGGTTAAGAGCATGGCAAGTGTCTGCAAACAAATAGATAGGGAAATGACTTAAAATAACAAAATAGGTAAAAATAAAAAATATAGTAATAGAGTAATGAGCGAGCACTCATACACTTAGCAACCAAATTGACATGTGCAGAAAATATTTATTAAATCCCCATAAAATACAAGTAATAAAATTTATAAGAACAACGTAGCAATAATATACAACATTACAATCACATATATTGTGGTAGATATGATCAACACTATATTCATATGACTCAATAGTGTCGATAAATTCAATAATATATATCACACCAAGAAACTTCAAGTATATGCTGTTATTTGGGAAAGAGGGGGTATTATCTTCTAGCGCTCTATCCCAATTTAGGAAACTGAATGTCACTGAAAATGTTGTAAGTGTATTCACTGGGAGCGCAACATGTTCATAAAGTGTCCACAGGAATCCTGATAATGTGAAAAGTCTCTTATAGCGGATCCTTTTAAGCTCGATATGAGCTTTGGATTGAAGAAAACTTTAAATCGATGTTTGGCTTACCGTCTAGCGTCTGCTGTCTCCCTATTGCTTCAATGGAGCTTTAAATATTTGCCGGCTTATTCAGTCGCTCCATACAGCAAGCTGGTTTAAATTTCGCGGGAGTTCCAAAGATCGCGGGAGTTGCCACTCTGTTCCGCAATTTCCTTTGGTGCAGCTTTCGACGATAAGAATAGTTAATCCTTTACTGTAGAGATTTTCTTCTGTATGGCCATACAGTGTTATCGGAGGCTTTTCAATGCAGGTACATCACTTGTTTCACCATACGCGTTACGGGTAGATTCACTCTCCCTTCCTTAGTGGTGATGTAAAATGTAAAATGAAAATTATTGAAATTTATTAAGCTGTGAATTTGACCCTAAATTTGTGAATTTGACCCTAAATTTGTGAATTTGACCCTAAAATGTAACTGACAAATGTTTTTTGTTTTTTTTACCGGTCTAATAGGTATAGCAGTGGTACATCACACCCAAAAATTGCTGAAATTCACTATACAATGTAACTGCCAATTATTTTTTTTTACCGGCCTACTAGGTATAGCAGTGGCACTATGCACCCAAAAATTGGTGAATTTCACCCGAAAATGTAAATGAGAAAGTAGTAAAATGATATAAGATAAAACACGTACAAAAGAAAATATGGATTTATGAGGTGGAGGTCCATATGGAGTAGGAGTTTGAGGAGGCGGTGGACGTAGCGGAGTAGGTGGAAGCGGCGGTGGAGGACGAGGTAGCCAACACAGGTTTTTGGTTTTAATAGAATTTTTTTAAATTAGGGTACACTCCAAAAGAGTGGGAAATATCCTAAATACAAACATGAGCAATTGTGCTGCAGTATAACAATGGCTGCTTAGTGCCGGTGTACATGTCTATTCTGCACAAAGTACGGACAAGTCCTGAGGGATCCAGGCCTGGTTCATTTTAATGAACGTGAACTTGTCCACATTGTCTGTGATGACGCCCCCTGCCGAGCTAAACACACGTTCAGATAATACACCGGCTGCAGGGCAGGCCAGCACCTCCAAGGCGTAAAGGGCAAGCTCAGGCCATGTGCCCAATTTGGAGACCCAGAAGTTGCAGGGGCAGACCCGTCATTCAGTACGTGTAGGCGTGTGCACACATACTGCTCCACCATGTTGGTGAAATGCTGCCTCCTGCTAAGACGTTCCATATCAGCTGGTGGTGCTGGTTGTTGTGGCGTGGTGACAAAGCTTTTCCACATTTCGGCCATGCTAACCCTGCCTTCTGAGGTGCTGGCGGTGCCCCAGCTGCGTTGGCGACCTCTTCCTTCGCCTTGTGCTTCCACTGTGCCCCCACTGTCAGGTGGGAATGCCACCAGCAGCGCGTCTACCAGCGTGCGCTTGTACTCGCGCATCTTACGATCACGCTCCAGTGACGGAATTAAGGATGGTACGTTGTCCTTGTAACGGGGATTCAGCAGCGTGGCCACCCAGTAATCAGCACAAGTTAGAATGTGGGCAACTCGGCGGTCGTTGCGGAGACACTGCAGCATGTAATCGCTCATGTGTGCCAGGCTGCCCAGAGGCAACGAAAAGCTGTCCTCTGTGGGAGGTGTATCGTCTGTATCCCCCCCAGCCACGCACCAGTGATGGCCATGAACTGGTCTGGGTGCCACCCTGCTGTGAACACGGTTCCTCCTCCTCCATCTCCTCATCCTCCAGAACTGTGCCCTGGCTGGACAATTGTGTACCTTGGGTTTGTGGGTGCAGGAACCCACCCTCGGAGCCACTTGGGAATGACTGGCTGGAAACCCTATGAAATGATCCCTCTTCCTCCTCCTGTGCCACATCCTCTTCCACCATCGCCAGCAGCGTTTTTTCAAGGAGGCATAGAAGTGGTATAGTAACGCTGAGAACGGCGTTATCGGCACTGGCCATGTTGGTGGAGTACTCGAAACAGCGCAACAAGGAACACAGGTCTCGCATGGAGGCCCAGTCATTGGTGGTGAAGTGGTGCTGTTCTGCCAAGCGACTCACCCGTGCGTGCTGCAGCTGAAACTCCACTATCGCCTGCTGCTGCTCGCACAGTCTCTCCAGCATATGCAAGGTGGAGTTCCACCTGGTGGGCACGTCGCATATGAGGTGGTGAGCGGGAAGGCCGAAGTTACGCTGCAGCGCTGACAGGTGAGCAGCAGCAGGGTGAGAACGCCGGAAGCGTGAACAGAAGGCCCGCACTTTATGCAGCAGCTCGGACATTTTGGGGTAATTTTTAAGGAATCTCTGCACCACCAATTTCAGCACATGCGCCAGGCAAGGGATGTGCGTCAAACCGGCTAGGCCCAGAGCTGCTACGAGATTTTGCCCATTATCGCACACCACCAGGCCGGGCTTGAGGCTGACTGGCACCAACCACTCATCGGTCTGTTGTTCAAGGCCCGTCCACAGCTCCTGCGCGGTGTGGGGTTTGTCCCCCAAACAGATACGTTTTAAAACTGCCTGCTGTCGTTTACCCCGGGCTGTGCTGAAGTTGGTGGTGAAGGTGTTACGCTGACCGGATGAGGAGCTGGTAGAGGATGAGGAAGCGGAGTAGGAGGAGGAAGCAACAGGAGGCAAACTGAAGTGCCCTGCAATCCTCGGTGGTGGAAGGACATGCGCCAAACTGCTATCCGCCTCAGGCCCAGCCGCCACTGCATTTACCCAGTGTGCTGTTATGGAGATATAACGGCCCTGACCGTGCTTACTGGTCCACGTATCCGTAGTCAGGTGCACCTTGCCACAGATGGCGTTGCGCAGTGCAGACCTGATTTTGTCCCCCACTTGGTTGTGCAGGGAAGGGATGGCTCGCCTGGAAAAGTAGTGGGCACGACGTACTGTGGGACAGCCACCGCCATAAGGCCTTTAAAACTCTCCGTCTCCACCAGACGGAATGACAGCATTTCAAAGGCCAATAATTTGGAAATGCTGGCATTCAGGGCCAGGGATCGTGGGTGGGTAGGGGGGTACTTCCTCTTCCTCTCCAGCGTTTGGGATATGGAGAGCTGAACGCTTCCGTGTGACATTGTGGAGATGCTTGGTGACCCAGGTGTTGGCGTTGCTGGCAGATCCTCTGTTGGGTGCTAGGTGGCACTGTCACTCCAGAGGTGGATGAAGAGGCCGAGACTGCAGCAGAAGAGGAAGCAGGAGGAGCCAGAGACCTTTCTTGGTTTTTGAGGTGTCTACTCCACTGCAGCTCGAGCTTTGCACTTAGATGCCTGGTCATGCAGGTTGTGCTCAGGTTGAGAACGTTTATGCCTCGCTTCAGGCTCTGATTGCACAGCGTGCAAACCACTCGTGTCTTGTCGTCAGCACATTGTCTGAAGAACTGCCACGCCAGGGAACTCCTTGGAGCTGGTTTTGGTGTGCTCGGTCCCTTGCTGCGGTGGGCAGTAGCAGGCGTACTGTCTAGAGGACGGCCGCTCCGCTTTTGCACCCTGCTCCCTCTTCTGCTGTGCTGGTGGCTCTGTGCGACCACCACCTCTTCCTCCGAACTACATAGGTCACTAGCATGACCTTGATTCCATGTGGGGTCGAGGACCTCATTGTCCTCCACATCATCTTCCACCCAGTCTTCACCCCTGACTTCCTTGTCGGTCTGCACACTTTCGAAAGCCCCAGCAGTTGGCACCTGTGTTTCGTCATCATCCGAGACGTGCTGCGATGGTCCTCCCATGTACTCATCTTGAAAAACAAGTGGTTGGCCATTGGTGCACTCAATCTCTTCCACTTCTGGGGCAGGGCTAGGTGGATGGCCCTGGGAAACCCTGCTAACAGTCATCAAAAAGCAGAAGAGACTGCTGCATGACTTGGGGCTCAGACTGCTCGGCTGATTTGCAAGGGGGTGAGGTGAAAGACTGATGGACATCGGCTGCAGGTGCCAACTGTGGTCTTTCAGCAGGAGACTGGGTGGGAGACAATGTGAAGGAACTGGATCCACTGTCAGCAACCCAATCTACTATCGCCTGTACTTGTTCAGGCCTCACCATTCGTAGAGCCGCATTAGGCCCGACCAAATACCGCTGCAGGTTCTGTCGCCTACTCGCACCTGAGGAAGGGGTTTCACTTGTGCGTGTAGCTGGCACAGATCGACCACGTCCTCTCCCTGCAACAGGAGCTCCACCAGCAGCACCACGACCTGGGCCACGTCCCTTGTTTGACGCTCTCCTCATATTTTTTTAATTTAGGATCTTGCCCTAAATGGGTGTTTTAATTAACAGTAGAAAAGAACGACAGTATGTAAAGGGTGTATCTCACACGACCTGAACCAGACTAGGCCTCAATAAAAGATTTCTTAGCATAAAATGGCTGTATTTCAAATGCCTAATTCAAACCCCTGTATGTAGAGGTGGTATCTCACACGGCCTGAACCAGTGTAGGCCTGAATTCAATATTGGTGCACCAAATGGCGGTATATGAAATCTCTGAATGTAACCCAAATGTATTAAGGGTGTATCTCACAATGGCATCTGCATCAAAGGCTGCCAACTAATTTTTTTGTGCCCAAATGAGTGTTTGTTTAAAAACTGAATTTGACAGCAGAATATAAGCCTGGAATCTCACACGTGCTGATGCTGCAAGGCCTGAAAATAGTGTTTTTTTGTCAAAAGAGTGTGTTTTTCAAACCCCAGAAAATGATGGGTGTATTTCTACCTTAAATTGCACACTGACTAATACAGATGTTGTAGATTGCCCCCAAAAAATGGTGATTTGCAATGTCCCAAAAGCTCAGATGCAGTGCTGGTGCACTGAGCATGCATAAAATGGCCGCCGCCGCCGCCCACCTAACTAACAGAATTATAAAAGTTTGTATTTTTGGTCAATGAGCTCAGGGCAGGGTAAAACGATAGTGCCCTGCACCCACACAACTATTTCTCTGTAGATCGCTGAGTTAGATTCTCTCCTATTCTCTCCCTCACATCAGCAGCATCCTCTCCCTACACTAGTAACAGCAGAGTGACGTGCAGCGCTACGTGTCTCCAGCTTATATAGAGCCTGGGTCACATGCTGCACTGGCCAATCACAGCCGTGCCATTAGTAGGCATGGCTGTGATGGCTTCTTGGGGCAAGTAGTATGACGCTTGTTGATTGGCTGCTGTGCAGCCTTTCAGAAAGCGCCGAACCCGAACTTTTACTGAAATGTTCGGGTTTGGGTCCGGGGTCCCAAAATCCTAAAGTTCGGTACGAACCCGAACTTTACAGTTCGGGTTCACTCAACCCTAGTTGTGATTAAATCTGTGTATGAAAGATTTATTTATAACCGTCCCCCCCCTTTGTGCCTGAATACTAGTGCTTTCCTCCCACCCTATAAAAAGGCTCTCAGAGACTACTTTTGGGTAGTGTACCTCTTGTGAGAGATGGTTGACTGCTAGACGTCCCTTTATGATGCACTCAACATTTTGCCCAGTTAACAGACTTTGAAAGGGAGCATATTATAGGACTGAGAAACAGGATGGTCGTTTTAATGAATTGCTTGCCATCTAGGCTGCTCTGAACTAGATGTTGGGAGCAGTGGTTACTTGGCGGCACGCACAGGGAACAGACTCCGTACAGTTCAGACATCACCAGTAGAGAGTAACATTTGATCCATTGACAAGCATGAGCAGCTCCCACTACTTCATCCTCCAGAGACAGGTGCCCTCTTCATTACACACCTGTTTCTACCTGAACCATTTTCAGACACTTGGCAAAAGGAAATTTGGTGTCTGGGCACCAATTACACGTCCTGCCATTGACAGCCAGTCGCCTTTGCAGTTGAATCATGAACGAGAAACCTAGACTGCTATGGACCGGAGCTGTATCATCTTCATAGATGAATCCAGGTTCCGTTTGGCATCCCTTGATGGTCGGGTTCCAGCATGCAGGTCTGGTGGTGAGGACTTCAATCCTTTGCTATGGAGCCACACACTGCTCCAACTGCTGGAGATGATCTGGGAAGCCATTGCATATGACAGTCGGTCACCCCTAGTAGTGATACCAGGACACTTAACCGCTCAGTGATATGTGTAGGACATCCTGCCGCCACATGTTTTCCTCTCATGGAAGGGCTTCCATTCATCTGCAGGATAATTCTCTCCAACACACAGCAAGGGTTTCCCAGGAATGTCTCCTCTAGATCAGCGGTCCCCAACCACCGGGCCGCGGCACAGGACTGGGCCCTAGGAGATAGTTTGCCGGGCCGCAGAGGAGCGGAGACGCCAGGCGCATGCGCGGCCGACGCGTTCATCTTGCCAACATTAGTAGAGACGGAGGGAGGGAATCCCTCCCTCCCATGACGCGGCCGCTGCAGAGCCCAATACAATGAGCGGGCTCTGAGGCGCCGCACCACTGCCACCAATGAATGTGTCTAATATTAAAGTAGGAGGAGGGACGGGGGAGGGTTTACCACTGCACCATCTCAGCTAGTCTGCTCGGCAAACGGCAGCAGCGGCAGCCTCCTCCTCCTCCTGATTTTTGTGTTCTCAGACCAGTCCCCAGCCATTAGTGATCTGGAAAGCACAGTGTGACAAACTCCCCTCTTTTGAGGTGGCCACGAGTACTTGGAGAGGACTACTTGCCAGCCTCTTACCATGTGATTACGGTCCCATGTTGAATGCACCGGTTTTGTGCAATAGCTGCATAGTTATGTGGGTTCATGTATTTTGCTGTCTTTTGCTACCATGTGGCTAATGGAGTCTTGCCTCTGTCCTTGGGGATAAGAGGATCACTTCTCAATTGTCTCCAGGACACAAGACTGTGTAGAACTGGTTTTGGACAGAAAACCCCTGAGTACAGCTAGGCCAAAGAGACTTTTACAAACTTTTGAATTCCTGGTCTAATTCGTGGCATTTTGGGATGTGTTAAATGTCTATGTGTATTGTAAAGGGTGGGACATTGTATATTTGAGTAGTGATGTCTGTTCCATTGTCTCCCCGTGTGTATTGGCGATGTCCTTTGTCCTGAGAGATAATGGAATTACACCTCGGTTGTCTCCAGGACAGAGGACATTGTGTATTGTCCTGCCTGGGATAATTATGTTAACCATTGTACCATAATTATACCACAGGCAGAGGGGAGGATGTTATGTGGGTTGTAACCTTTGTGTTATTGGTTAATGTATATTTGTGTGGGTGTCTCCCTTGCATGGGAGCAGTGGATAAAAGAAATTGTATGTTTGAATGCCTGTGTTGCCTTCCAGTAAAGTATTTCTAGCATTCAGCTTTGACTCATGTATAGACTTATTTGGCGATACCGGCGATACCAGCGATACTAGCGATAATAGCGATTTATTGCTCTGTGGATTATTTGGCGGTGCTATTTCAAGGGGAGAAGGGAATACTAGACGGTGACACGGATGATACCGTCACAACTGGTGGCAAGCAGCGGGATTTTCCCTTATTTTTCCCTGCACAGAGGATTCAAGGAAGGCACTAGTGTATGGTGCATGGAGGGCAACGCTGGCACTCGTGCAGCGACCCTGGCTTTGAAGGAGCTCAAGGGACAGAGCTAGCTACCGGGCAGCGTTCCTATCCACAGCAACATGGAAGAGGAGTTTCGCTGGAGATTGCAGCAGCACGTCCCCCAACAGGATGGGCCTGTATCAGAGGAAGGCATACTGGACTACAGAGATGCCACTCGAAAGGGGCTGTGGTATGACGCCTTAGAGGAGGTACAGCAGCAGCGGAGAGAGAACCTTCCCAGTGAGGAACAGAGGTTCCAGGTACTCGTGGCCCTGCGGTCACCCTTCCTAGGAAAGCAACCCTTGGCTGAGTGGGTGACGGAACTGTGGACCCTGATTTGGAGGGAGTTGTGGCTGGACAAAGCGTACCGAGCACTAAAGTGGTATGCCACCCAGCGCAACCCATGGATGACTAACCACTATCTGCCGGAGGGAGAGGACTATAATGGTCCGGGCTTACTGTGGGAAGCCTTTGATGAGGGCGATGACTTTGGTTGCCCCACAGAATGTTGGTTCTGGGACATCCACGACATCAGGAAAACCGAGCTGGACCTTCCCCGAGCAGACGACCTTGGGCCAGACCTGATTCATCTAGTCACCATGGAGTGGGAGCTGGAGCAGAGCTACCGTCAACTGTTCAACCTAGCTCAACCACCATCCTTCAGCCCAGAGGATTGCCTGGAAATTATACCCTCTTTTGCCCAACCGACCTCAGAGGTAGGCAACCTCATCGACTTGTCCTGGGAGGACCCACAGATGGCAGGTGGAGATGGGACCGAGGTCTCTCTACCGGCCCTACAGGGATGCTGGGCCGCCTGCCCAGATCTCCAGCGGCAGTGCATATCACAGGGAGAGGAGACAACCGGTCTTTCTCCCCAGCGGCAACCTGAGTTCCAGGGGGAGGAGATGCTGGGTCCCTCTGCCCTACAGCAACCAGAGTCCTGGGGAGGAGAGGCAACCGGCCTCACCTTCCAAAAGCAGATCCCCAGCCATCCCTTCGGTCCAGATCCCCAGCCATCTCCGCAGGGATACCAGGAGGAGGAGGTAAGCGAGCCCTCCCCTTCCCAGCTACTTCCCAACCGAGTTCTGGGGGCAGGGGATGAGCCTGCGATACCCACTGATACCTTCCCAGCAGAAGAGCTGGCATCAGGGCAGAGCGCCTCTAGCCTCTGCTCCACCGACCCCCTTGTTACAGGACTGGCTTGCACCCCCCTCGCCCCAGCAGAAGTGCATCAGTGCAGAACACCGCTGGCCGCTGTCCCCCAAGTAGCCCCAGCGGTTTGCCTAGCTGCACCAGGGAGACTGAGGATGCGTAACTGTTTCACCACAACCTGGGACCTACAGACCAGTACTGTCCCTGGTGGGTGAGCTACACTGTTAACTATTTACCGTGGGTGGGCAACTCTGCTAATGTTTCTTTGTGGGTGGGCTTCTCGACTAATCTAGGTACTGACCGACAGGAGGTCAGATACCTGTTTAGTCTTAAACCCAAAGGGAAGATATGTGACAAACTCCCCTCTTTTGAGGTTGCCACGAGTGCTTGGAGAGGACTACTTGCCAGCCTCTTACCATGTGATTACGGTCCCATGTTGAATGCACCGGTTTTGTGCAATAGCTGCATAGTTATGTGGGTTCATGTATTTTGCTGTCTTTTGCTACCATGTGGCTAATGGAGTCTTGCCTCTGTCCTTAGGAGATAAGTGGATCACTTCTCAATTGTCTCCAGGACACAAGACTGTGTAGAACCGGTTTTGGACAGAAAACCCCTGAGTACAGCCAGGCCAAAGAGACTTTTACAAACTTTTGAATTCCTGGTCTAATTCGTGCCATTTTGGGATGTGTTAAATGTCTATGTGTATTGTAAAGGGTGGGACATTGTATATTTGAGTAGTGATGTCTGTTCCATTGTCTCCCCGTGTGTATTGGCGATGTCCTTTGTCCTGAGAGATAATGGAATTACACCTCGGTTGTCTCCAGGACAGAGGACATTGTGTATTGTCCTGCCTGGGATAATTATGTTAACCATTGTACCATAATTATACCACAGGCAGAGGGGAGGATGTTATGTGGGTTGTAACCTTTGTGTTATGGGTTAATGTATGTTTGTTGTGGGTGTCTCCCTTGCATGGGAGCAGGGCATAAAAGAAATTGTATGTTTGAATGTGAGGTCTTCCAGTAAAGTATTCCTAGCATTCAGCTTTGGCTCATGTATAGACTTATTTGGCGATACCAGTGATACTAGCGATAATAGCGATTTATTGCTCTGTGGATTATTTGGCGGTGCTATTTCAAGGGGAGAAGGGAATACTAGACGGTGACACGGATGATACCGTCACACGCAGGTACCCACACACTGTCCCACAGATGGGGTCACCTATTATTAATCTGATGTAGATGGTGCTATTGCATTAGTTCCCCATGTACCTCAGATTAAAAGTAAGTGGCCCCCAAGCACCTCATCAAATAATGGGCAACATTGGGTTAACCATTAATATGAGGTACACATAATGAGGTTTCTTACTATTAATGTGAGGCACATGCAGGTCCAAATTGATAAAACAATGTGCCTCATATTAACAGCAGGTACCTGATGCCATTAACCCCATGTTGTCCATTATGTTAAGCGGGGTACTTGACGAGGTTACTATTAATATGTGGCACATGGTTTCATCAATTTAGACTTCATGTGCCTCACATTCATAGCCAGTAACCTTATCATACTGTAGTACCCAACACCAGCCTACACATTAACCCCATGCTGCTCAATGTCCATTATGTCAGGAAGTACTCGCTGGTGTTACTATTAATATGAGGCACATGGCTTTATCAATTTAGACCTCTATTTGCTTCACATTAATAGTAAGTGACCCCATCAAGTACCTCCTCACATAATGGGCAATTGATACTTTGCAAAAAGTAAAAATTAAAAAATACTCACACGTTAACCCCATGCAACATGTGGTTAACGTGTGAGTATTTTTTTTTTTCATGGTATCGAATTGGTGTTGCAATACTTTTTTTTTGGAGTCACATTTAAATAATAAATGTAATCGTTATATAGTGATATATATTTTAATATGCACCTTGTGTTTTGTCGTGCGCATGAATCAGTCAGCGCCGACCAGCACCCCCATAAACCCCGCCCACCCCCTAAGCCCCGCCCCAGAAATTTGCCTCCCCAACCCAATTCGGTCCCTGGAATAATTGTGTTACATGAAACTGGTCCTTGGTGCAAAAAAGGTTGGGGACCACTGCTCTAGATTACAACACTTACTTGGCTTCCTGGTCACCAGATTTATCACCAATCCAGTTGTAACGGATCTCCTGGCACCCCGACTGGGTACCTCCGTCGATGGATGCTCCTAGTGCTTCCCGAGGACTCCAAGCACTCCGCTCGACACCAATACCACCACAGGAACCAGGAACAGGAACAGCTCTTACAAGAGCTAGGTGTTATAGCCAGGGGAGTATACAGCGTATAGCATTCCCCAGTGTCGATCAGTTACCCAAACACCAGCCTCAACATGATGAAGGGTAAAACAGGAACTCTCTTTATTGAAGATCAACTCAGTATATATACAGTTCAAGAAGTCTAACAACATGCAGACAGACATCTTCACCCCCTCCACAATGAATGAATAGGGAGAGAGGAGACACATGTGATGGGATTATCTCCTGAGTGTATAATAGGGTGATCTACTCCTCTAGGAGTCGGCTGCTCTTATAATCAGCTATCTTAATCCCATCACTAACACAATCAGTGGGAGTCTCAGTGCAGAGTTAACCCTTTTTGTGTTGCTGAATCCACACCATGCCTTTTTAATGGGCAATAGGAAATATGTGGCATATAAATTACACACATAAATCAGGGTTCATAGTTCCTTATAACCCCAAAAGGTCTGAGGGGGTCTCCATAGTCTGTAGGAAGGAGGCCTGCCCTCAGGCTTCTCCAGCAGCCCCAGTGACGGTTCAGTCCGTCACACCAGTATTTACACAGTTGCACAAAATTGTTGGTGCCTTTTATTAAAGAAAGACCTACAATGGTTACCGAAATCACCTGAAACTGACAAAAGTAATAAATAAAAATGTTACTTAAAATCAGCGGATGAAGATATCCTAGCGATATGCCCCCATTGTCTATGATGAGACAACCCCTTTAAAGGGGTTATCCCATCATAATGATCACTGTTAAATCTGTTAATGATTTGACAGTGATCATTTTTGTAAATATACTTTAATAACAAATTCCCACCGATTAGGAGAAAATTCATCCCCACTTACCTTATTGTTGTGACTCGGTCTCCCCTGGTTACGACCACCGCTCTTCCGCAAAATCCCGATGGTCGCGCTTGCCCAGAAGACTTCTTCTTTTCTCCCGGCCGGGCCACTCGCTGTCCTGAACGCGCACGCTGCCGCGCATGCGCGACGGTGACTTCTTCCCGGCCAGAATAGTACAGAGCTGCGAACGCGCACGCCGGCTCTGTACTATACTGGCCAGAAATAAGTCACATTGCGCATGCGCGGCAGCGTGCGCGTTCAGTCCAGCGCGCGGCCCGGCCGGGAGAAGACTTCAATCAAGATGAAGCCCGCCCCCAGCCAGAATCCAGGAAGTGAACGCGCGGTGGCAGCAGGTAAGTATAAAAATGCAAAGTGGGATAACCCCTTTAAGTCCACTTTGGCTAAGACTGTGATAGATGGTGCCACCTGACACTGATGTACACTGACCTCGGAGTTCACTTTTTATCTCTTTGGAAGTTGTTCTGAGGTCTTTGGTTAGAGTTCGTATTATCTGTCTCTTCAATTTGTCATTTATTTTTCTCTTGTGGCCATGTCCAGGGAGGTTGGCTACAGTCCTGTTGACCTTAAGCTTATGAATGATATGTGAGACTTTAGTACCAGTAACACCGGGCTGTTTGGAGGAGGTCTCACAGCCGTTACCTTTAACATCTTTGTCTATAACTTTCTTTCTAATCTCTCTCCTTAGCTTTTGTTTTCGGTCCATGTTCAGTGTGGTGCCCACCAAACAGGCAGACGGACTGATTACAAGTCTGAAGAACCCTGTGATGCCAATTACAGGACATACCTTAGTTTAACCTGTTCCGATGTGCAAATAATTTTCAATCTTTTCTAGGAGAACCGTCATTTGTGTCCCGGCCACTTTTATCATTTTGTTTTTCAAATGATTCTGTTGAACCAAAATTCTAAACTAATGTGTGATTTTCATGACATTTTTATGATTACTTTTGTCAGTTTCAAGTTATTTCAGTGACCATTGTCCACATGTGTGGGACCAGCTGGGACACCAGCTTCAGCAACCTCCGAGTGTGCAGGATCTACAGGCCTTATACCATGCCGAATCTGTATGCCGTAATGCCCAACCATATCTCATCTTGTATCCAAGCCAGAGGCCGTCTCTCACCTTGTATCCAGGCTGCAGGCCGTATCTCACCTTGTATCCAGGCTGCAGGCCGTATCTCACCTTGTATCCAGGCTGCAGGCCGTATCTCACCTTGTATCCAGGCTGCAGGCCGTATCTCACCTTGTATCCAGGCTGCAGGCCGTATCTCACCTTGTATTTAGGCTGCAGGCCGTATCTCACCTTGTATCCAGGCTGCAGGCCGTATCTCACCTTGTATCTAGGCTGCAGGCCGTATCTCACCTTGTATCCAGGCTGCAGGCCGTATCTCACCTTGTATCCAGGCTGCAGGCCATATCTCATCTTGTATCCAGGCTGCAGGCCGTATCTCACCTTGTATCCAGGCTGCAGGCCATATCTCACCTTGTATCCAGGCTGCAGGCCGTATCTCACCTTGTATCCAGGCTGCAGGCCGTATCTCACCTTGTATTTAGGCTGCAGGCCGTATCTCACCTTGTATCCAGGCTGCAGGCCGTATCTCACCTTGTATCCAGGCTGCAGGCCGTATCTCACCTTGTATCCAGGCTGCAGGCCATATCTCACCTTGTATCCAGGCTGCAGGCCGTATCTCATTTCATATCCAGGCTGCAGGCCGTATCTCACCTTGTATCCAGGCTGCAGGCCGTATCTCACCTTGTATTTAGGCTGCAGGCCGTATCTCACCTTGTATCCAGGCTGCAGGCCGTATCTCACCTTGTATCCAAGCTGCAGGCCGTATCTCACCTTGTATCTAGGCTGCAGGCCGTATCTCACCTTGTATCCAGGCTGCAGGCCGTTTCTCATTTCATATCCAGGCTGCAGGCCGTATCTCACCTTGCATCCAGGCTGCAGGCCGTATCTCACCTTGTATCCAGGCTGCAGGCCGTATCTCACCTTGTATCCAAGCTGCAGGCCGTATCTCACCTTGTATTTAGGCTGCAGGCCGTATCTCACCTTGTATCCAGGCTGCAGGCCGTATCTCACCTTGTATTTAGGCTGCAGGCCGTATCTCACCTTGTATCCAGGCTGCAGGCCATATCTCACCTTGTATCTAGGCTGCAGGCCGTATCTCACCTTGTATCCAGGCTGCAGGCCGTATCTCACCTTGTATCCAGGCTGCAGGCCATATCTCATCTTGTATCCAGGCTGCAGGCCGTATCTCACCTTGTATCCAGGCTGCAGGCCGTATCTCACCTTGTATCTAGGCTGCAGGCCGTATCTCACCTTGTATCCAGGCTGCAGGCCATATCTCACCTTGTATCCAGGCTGCAGGCCATATCTCACCTTGTATCTAGGCTGCAGGCCGTATCTCACCTTGTATCCAGGCTGCAGGCCATATCTCACCTTGTATCCAGGCTGCAGGCCGTATCTCACCTTGTATCCAGGCTGCAGGCCATATCTCACCTTGTATCCAGGCTGCAGGCCGTATCTCATTTCATATCCAGGCTGAAGGCCGTATCTCACCTTGTATCCAGGCTGCAGGCCGTATCTCATTTCATATCCAGGCTGAAGGCCGTATCTCACCTTGTATCCAGGCTGCAGGCCGTATCTCACCTTGTATCCAAGCTGCAGGCCGTATCTCACCTTGTATCTAGGCTGCAGGCCGTATCTCACCTTGTATCCAGGCTGCAGGCCGTTTCTCATTTCATATCCAGGCTGCAGGCCGTATCTCACCTTGTAGCCAGGCTGCAGGCCGTATCTCATTTCATATCCAGGCTGCAGGCCGTATCTCACCTTGTATCCAGGCTGCAGGCCATATCTCACCTTGTATCCAGGCTGCAGGCCGTATCTCACCTTGTATCCAGGCTGCAGGCCGTATCTCACCTTGTATCCAGGCTGCAGGCCGTATCTCACCTTGTATCCAGGCTGCAGGCCGTATCTCACCTTGTATCCAAGCTGCAGGCCGTATCTCACCTTGTATCCAGGCTGCAGGCCGTATCTCACCTTGTATCCAGGCTGCAGGCCGTATCTCACCTTGTATCCAGGCTGCAGGCCGTATCTCATTTCATATCCAGGCTGCAGGCCGTATCTCACCTTGTATCCAGGCTGCAGGCCGTATCTCATTTCATATCCAGGCTGCAGGCCGTATCTCACCTTGTATCCAGGCTGCAGGCCGTATCTCACCTTGTATCCAGGCTGCAGGCCGTATCTCACCTTGTATCCAGGCTGCAGGCCGTATCTCACCTTGTATCCAAGCTGCAGGCCGTATCTCACCTTGTATCCAGGCTGCAGGCCGTATCTCACCTTGTATCCAAGCTGCAGGCCGTATCTCACCTTGTATCCAGGCTGCAGGCCGTATCTCACCTTGTATCCAGGCTGCAGGCCGTATCTCATCTTGTATCCAGGCTGCAGGCCGTATCTCACCTTGTATCCAGGCTGCAGGCCGTATCTCATTTCATATCCAGGCTGCAGGCCGTATCTCACCTTGTATCCAAGCTGCAGGCCGTATCTCATTTCATATCCAGGCTGCAGGCCGTATCTCACCTTGTATCCAAGCTGCAGGCCGTATCTCATTTAATATCCAGGCTGCAGGCCGTATCTCACCTTGTATCCAGGCTGCAGGCCGTATCTCACCTTATATCCAAGCTGCAGGCCGTATCTCACCTTGTATCCAGGCTGCAGGCCATATCTCACCTTGTATCTAGGCTGCAGGCCGTATCTCACCTTGTATCCAGGCTGCAGGCCATATCTCACCTTGTATCCAGGCTGCAGGCCGTATCTCACCTTGTATCCAGGCTGCAGGCCATATCTCACCTTGTATCCAGGCTGCAGGCCGTATCTCATTTCATATCCAGGCTGAAGGCCGTATCTCACCTTGTATCCAGGCTGCAGGCCGTATCTCATTTCATATCCAGGCTGAAGGCCGTATCTCACCTTGTATCCAGGCTGCAGGCCGTATCTCACCTTGTATCCAAGCTGCAGGCCGTATCTCACCTTGTATCTAGGCTGCAGGCCGTATCTCACCTTGTATCCAGGCTGCAGGCCGTTTCTCATTTCATATCCAGGCTGCAGGCCGTATCTCACCTTGTATCCAGGCTGCAGGCCGTATCTCATTTCATATCCAGGCTGCAGGCCGTATCTCACCTTGTATCCAGGCTGCAGGCCATATCTCACCTTGTATCCAGGCTGCAGGCCGTATCTCACCTTGTATCCAGGCTGCAGGCCGTATCTCACCTTGTATCCAGGCTGCAGGCCGTATCTCACCTTGTATCCAGGCTGCAGGCCGTATCTCACCTTGTATCCAAGCTGCAGGCCGTATCTCACCTTGTATCCAGGCTGCAGGCCGTATCTCACCTTGTATCCAAGCTGCAGGCCGTATCTCACCTTGTATCCAGGCTGCAGGCCGTATCTCATTTCATATCCAGGCTGCAGGCCGTATCTCACCTTGTATCCAAGCTGCAGGCCGTATCTCATTTCATATCCAGGCTGCAGGCCGTATCTCACCTTGTATCCAGGCTGCAGGCCGTATCTCACCTTGTATCCAGGCTGCAGGCCGTATCTCACCTTGTATCCAGGCTGCAGGCCGTATCTCACCTTGTATCCAAGCTGCAGGCCGTATCTCACCTTGTATCCAGGCTGCAGGCCGTATCTCACCTTGTATCCAAGCTGCAGGCCGTATCTCACCTTGTATCCAGGCTGCAGGCCGTATCTCATCTTGTATCCAGGCTGCAGGCCGTATCTCATCTTGTATCCAGGCTGCAGGCCGTATCTCACCTTGTATCCAGGCTGCAGGCCGTATCTCATTTCATATCCAGGCTGCAGGCCGTATCTCACCTTGTATCCAAGCTGCAGGCCGTATCTCATTTCATATCCAGGCTGCAGGCCGTATCTCACCTTGTATCCAAGCTGCAGGCCGTATCTCATTTAATATCCAGGCTGCAGGCCGTATCTCACCTTGTATCCAGGCTGCAGGCCGTATCTCACCTTATATCCAAGCTGCAGGCCGTATCTCACCTTGTATCCAGGCTGCAGGCCGTATCTCACCTTGTATCCAGGCTGCAGGCCGTATCTCACCTTGTATCCAGGCTGCAGGCCGTATCTCATTTCATATCCAGGCTGCAGGCCGTATCTCACCTTGTATCCAAGCTGCAGGCCGTATCTCATTTCATATCCAGGCTGCAGGCCGTATCTCACCTTGTATCCAGGCTGCAGGCCATATCTCACCTTGTATCCAGGCTGCAGGCCGTATCTCACCTTGTATCCAGGCTGCAGGCCGTATCTCACCTTGTATCCAGGCTGCAGGCCGTATCTCACCTTGTATCCAAGCTGCAGGCCGTATCTCACCTTGTATCCAGGCTGCAGGCCGTATCTCACCTTGTATAGGGGCTGCAGGCCGTATCTCACCTTGTATCCAGGCTGCAGGCCGTATCTCATTTCATATCCAGGCTGCAGGCCGTATCTCACCTTGTATCCAAGCTGCAGGCCGTATCTCATTTCATATCCAGGCTGCAGGCCGTATCTCACCTTGTATCCAAGCTGCAGGCCGTATCTCACCTTGTATCCAGGCTGCAGGCCGTATCTCATTTCATATCCAGGCTGCAGGCCGTATCTCACCTTGTATCCAGGCTGCAGGCCGTATCTCACCTTGTATCCAGGCTGCAGGCCGTATCTCACCTTGTATCCAAGCTGCAGGCCGTATCTCACCTTGTATCCAGGCTGCAGGCCGTATCTCACCTTGTATCCAAGCTGCAGGCCGTATCTCACCTTGTATCCAGGCTGCAGGCCGTATCTCACCTTGTATCCAGGCTGCAGGCCGTATCTCATTTCATATCCAGGCTGCAGGCCGTATCTCACCTTGTATCCAAGCTGCAGGCCGTATCTCATTTCATATCCAGGCTGCAGGCCGTATCTCACCTTGTATCCAGGCTGCAGGCCGTATCTCACCTTGTATCCAGGCTGCAGGCCGTATCTCATTTCATATCCAGGCTGCAGGCCGTATCTCACCTTGTATCCAAGCTGCAGGCCGTATCTCATTTCATATACAGGCTGCAGGCCGTATCTCACCTTGTATCCAGGCTGCAGGCCGTATCTCATTTCATATCCAGGCTGTAGGCCGTATCTCACCTTGTATCCAAGCTGCAGGCCGTATCTCATTTCATATCCAGGCTGCAGGCCGTATCTCACCTTGTATCCAAGCTGCAGGCTCTATCTCATTTCATATCCAGGCTGCAGGCCGTATCTCACCTTGTATCCAGGCTGCAGGCCATATCTCACCTTGTATCCAGGCTGCAGGCCATATCTCACCTTGTATCTAGGCTGCAGGCCGTATCTCACCTTGTATCCAGGCTGCAGGCCGTATCTCATTTCATATCCAGGCTGCAGGCCGTATCTCACCTTGTATCCAAGCTGCAGGCCGTATCTCACCTTGTATCCAGGCTGCAGGCCGTATCTCACCTTGTATCCAAGCTGCAGGCCGTATCTCACCTTGTATCCAGGCTGCAGGCCGTATCTCACCTTGTATCCAGGCTGCAGGCCGTATCTCACCTTGTATCCAAGCTGCAGGCCGTATCTCACTTTGTATCCAGGCTGCAGGCCGTATCTCATTTCATATCCAGGCTGCAGGCCGTATCTCACCTTGTATCCAAGCTGCAGGCCGTATCTCATTTCATATCCAGGCTGCAGGCCGTATCTCACCTTGTATCCAAGCTGCAGGCCGTATCTCACTTTGTATCCAGGCTGCAGGCCGTATCTCATTTCATATCCAGGCTGCAGGCCGTATCTCACCTTGTATCCAAGCTGCAGGCCATATCTCATTTCATATCCAGGCTGCAGGCCGTATCTCACCTTGTATCCAAGCTGCAGGCCGTATCTCATTTCATATCCAGGCTGCAGGCCGTATCTCACCTTGTATCCAGGCTGCAGGCCGTATCTCATTTCATATCCAGGCTGCAGGCCGTATCTCACCTTGTATCCAGGCTGCAGGCCGTATCTCACCTTGTATCCAGGCTGCAGGCCGTATCTCACCTTGTATCCAAGCTGCAGGCCGTATCTCATTTCATATCCAGGCTGCAGGCCGTATCTCACCTTGTATCCAAGCTGCAGGCCATACAATTCTCATCTTTACAGTCACACAGAGAAGCCTTCATCCCAACAGCTTCTTGGCCCAGGACTTTTTGGGTATATTTGACGCCTTCAGGGGTCTTTCTCTCAGGGCACAATGCCCCCCAATTTGTGGCAACATTTGAGTCAGGCATCCATCAAATAAAAAGCAATTCCAGGGGATTTCCAGGAGTGAAACATGAATGGTTTGTTTATCGCCTGGGTCACCAATGCCTGATCAGTGGAGGCACAACTCGTGGCTCCGTGGCTCCTCTGCGCAGGCCATCGACATCACATTCATCGGTCGTGTGGCCTAAGTGCTGCTCTCTCCCACTCAAATAAATAGGCCTGGGCTGCAATACCAAGCACCACCACTATACAATGTATGGCGCTGTGCGTGATGAGCGGTGAGAAGGTCGCACATAACTCCGCACTGTTTATCTTGGGTACACAAAGCGTACGACACTTGTCCAATCTCATGCACTTTGCTGGCTGTGTACTATGCTACATGAAAATCTGCACGTAAAAAGCACATAAATCCACAATATCACATTTTTGGTGCATTTT
Organism: Bufo bufo; assembly: GCF_905171765.1. NCBI lineage: Eukaryota > Metazoa > Chordata > Amphibia > Anura > Bufonidae > Bufo > Bufo bufo. Next base: position 561,923,785 of record NC_053393.1, read on the forward strand.
TATGTGGTTTAACAATTAACATCCTACAGATTTCAGAATCCACACAGCAGGTTAAGTTCTGCATCTAAGAACATACGGTCACAAACGTACCTGTCCGGGCTCCAGCGGCGAGCTCTCCAGACGCTAAGCCACGCCCCCTGGTGATGAGAGCGCATCTTCACCACCAGGATGCAATGCTCTGCGGGCGTGTGCCGGAGGAGATCAGCAGTGGACTGATCGCTCAGCAGCTCTACTCCTATGTGCTAGTGTTCTGACTAATGGAGCCCCGAGTCATGGATCTGGGGACATCGGCCCGCTGTAGGGTCCACCCATGCTCGCTAGCTTTGGATTTGCTTGTGCTCTTAACCTCGGCTTGTCTTTTGACCTCTCACTGCTTGTCTCACGCGATTTGTACTGTGCATCCCATGTGGCTTGTCTTTTGACCTCTCGGCTCTCGTTTTTGTACTGCTTTGTCCACCTGGCTCTGACCCATTTGCTACAACTGTCGCTTTGTGTTGTCTGTCTCTGCACCTTAGTAGTATAGGGATCATCGACCAGTTGCGGTCTTGCTACTTGGGCTTGAACTGCAAGTAGGTAGAGGAAAGTGGGCCGGGTTCCAGGTCAGGGCTCCCTGTCCATGTCTGTCCCTACCTACAAGCGTTACACATATACTTTGTGAAGCCTGTGTCCTGTGGACCGCAAATTGCATTCCGCAATGCACAGGCACTGGGGCAGCCGCATGGGGATCGTGGATCCGTGATCCCTCCGTTCTGCAAAAAGATAGAGCATGTTCTATCTTTCTGTGGTGCGGAGGCACGGAACGGAACTCCAGGAAGCACTCCGTAGTGCTTCCGTATCTCCGAATTTGCAGACCCATTTAAGTGAATGAGTCCGCATCCGTGATGCGAAATGCATATGAAACGGTGCCCGTGTATTGTGGATCTGCAAATGCGGTCCGCACACGTTCGCGTGTTTTTCTGCACAAAAACCACAGCGTAATCCGCAACGTGTGCAGGCAGCCTGAGGCGGAGGGGCTTCAAACCCTCGTTAGCACATTTAGCTCTTGTTTTTTGCCCGCGGTGTGTCTCACCTCCAGCGTTTATTTAATGACCTTTAACCCCCAATAGAGATGATGTCTAAATGCCTGAAGAACAGTCACCGCTCCAGTATGCTGTATTTTATAAAAAAAAAATAAAAAAAAGCCAAACAGATAAAAAAAATGCCACCTAATGAACAAAAATGGCAGGCACAGAAGCACTTGGGTGCTCTGTGCTTTATACTTCCGCTCGTCCTTCAGCTAACATTTGAAGCTTACTGCAAAAGAATTCCACAAAAATGCAGAGACACGATGTGTGAAGGTGGCCTCAGGGCAGTATAACAGGGTGCATTTAAAAAAAGAAATGCTTTTTAAACTGCTGTAGGCGGAGGTGACTTGGTGGCTAATATGAAAAACAAAAATTCTAGGAATTTTTAGTGTCCCTTTAAATGGTACAAGACACCATCTGAACGAGGCCATACACCTCCTCCGGTTAAACGCAGGCAGCCAAACTTATTAGTGGCTCCCGCAGTGTGGGATTGATTTGGTGCCTCCATAGACACTTCCTCACGAAGGCCTCCTGCACACGGCCGTATCTTCGGTCCGTATCCAGTCCACATTTTTTGGTGCTGCAAAGGATGCGGACAGCAAACTGCGTTCTGTCCACTCCGCAGCCCTGCAAAGAAAGGCCTGGTCTCCGTCTTGTGGACAAGCAGAGGACGTTCCTAGAGGAGTTTGGAATACAATGGGGGCATGCACATGGCCAGGATCTGCGATTGGCGGACCGCCCTAAATCTGGCGCAAAGCATATGCATCAGTTTCAGGTACATTGAGCTTAGTAAATCTGACCCAATAAGTAATGGATCCCGAGGGATCTCCAAGTCCTAAGCGGAGCAGTACTGCGCCTATCTGGAAACCCGCCGCTCCACAGGAATATGAGGGGTCCCAGAGGGTGGACCCTCACATAATGGATATTTCTCACCTATCTTGGGTAACCCCTTTAACGAGGTCTCTCGCCTCTGACCATTGAACCAGTTTTTCTAGGAAATTTTACTCGAGTTAATGAGTCTGAGGGGTGGAGCTTATGTGAGACCAATCACATTCAGTGTTACTTGGAAATGAGGTCACATGACAGAGCAATCAGGGGTCAGCAACATTCCAGCTGTTGTGGAACTACAACTCTCAGCATGCACAATGCGCAGATTACTTATATCATCTTATAACAGGGGTCGGCCACCTGGAAGGATGGCTCCTGAGATCTCAGATCCATGTCATTCATTAACCCTTCCCTTAGGTCAGCAATGATCCCGGCCCACGCACAGAATCTTCCTCTTCGTACTGGAGACTTCTCACAGGTCTTCTGCCTAATGGATTAGACAATCCAAACATACTTTCCCTGACTCGTCATAGATCAGACAGCTGGTCCATGCTGAGACACATTCGTGCTGCCGACTGTCTGACTGTCCGCCATATGCATTATGATGGCCTCCGGGCCATAAAGTGGTGGCTGCGTTTCGCGGTGCACCTGGCAGGTTTCATCCACAAGCAATTAGCACGAGACCACTGGGTAATCAGGCTCTGATGTGTGGAGCCGCACATCACTCTATGGGAACAGGAGACAGCTTCTTGACATGGGATGAATCATCTCCTCGGGGCCACATCCCGCCATTGCCTGACAAGCCCTTCACGTGTGAGTTTCCTCAGCTTCTGCACTGTTCTTGGGACATGATGCCTGTGGCACATTTTTCTGGGAGAAGAACCAACGGCCACGTCTGTCAGATCCCTCAGAACTCATTTTTCATTAGACAGATCGTCAGAATTCTCACAATTTAGAGTGAAAACAAAGCTTAGCCGAAGAGCAGGTCCAGTTCTGCCCTTTGTACTTGCTCGATGGGTGGCCCTTGCCTGGAGGAACATCTTATCCATTACACAGATCTGCAGAGGAGCAGCACACGAGCACATCAGAGGAGAAGACCCCAACATCTCTAGAAGTGGAGAGCCACCACTGAGAAGAGCAGGAAACGTCACTAGTATCTGTTCCAACCTCGATGTGAGAAGGAACCTGAAAGGACAGAACTCATACAAATGCGTATCCCAGAGCTTCAGAACAGTATGCAGTAATGGACACTTTACTAGAGACCCCATGTAGCAGGTTGGACCTCCTTTGAACTTCAGACCCGTAGATAGTCATGGTGGCATAGACCCCACCAGATGAGATTGCTCTGAACGGCTATTGGCCCTTGTGGAGTGGATATTAGATGGAGCTCCTGATATGTTCTACATCATCCCAGAGATGCTCTGTCTACAGGATAAGATTGGGGAAGAAGGAAATCTGTCATGTTCCTAGAGTGAACCTGGTCTCATGTGTCGTTGTGCTTCTGCCAAAGGGTACATAGCTGCCATAAAGGGGAGAACATGGTTGGCCATGATGCCTAGGTCACCCTACTTTCCATACATTTATCCACAGGTATCAGGGTGTACCCATAAAAACCTTTGTGGTGCCTGTCCTCCAGTATGGAGCGGTAGAACTCCCTCTGACCAGGCCATGTTCTCCACTGATCCCGTTTGTGCTCTGTTGCTCTCTGGACTCTTGTCCGTCTGCTTTCCCCAGTAATGGCGCTGGAGCTGGTCATCTGCTGTCCATGGTAAGGAGCAGTGGGTTGTGGGTGCGGGCATGTTAGTTGGAGCACCAGCACTGTCTTTGGGTGCACAGAGGATTCCTGTGACGTTCCTTTTGGGGGGTGGGTTCCTCCCTTTGTTCCTCTCCGGCTCCAGTTATTACGGTTCTGTTTGCAGCTGGTTTCCACTTTATGGGGGGTATTGTGGCCACCGCCATGCTATGCTGAGCTATGAGCAGCTATGCCTTGTCCTCATTTTCTGTTCAGATACTGAAGCTTATTTGATGTTAGATGCGGACACATAAGATGCGATGCTGCCCTCTGCAGGACAAGGGCTAGACTTCACCCAGCGGCTGATCTGGTGAATCAGAGACACATAATATTCCGGTGGATAGCGAGCCCAATGCTGGATGTGCCCACTAACTGGGCACTCAACCACAGGTCATGGCAATGAATGAAGTGCGGGCATCACCCTGTTAACTGCGTCCGCTCACATCCGCAACCTGTGAGAGGTCAGTACATGGTGGAGATGGCAGCTCAGGGCAATGTCCACCTCCTGGTACACAAGCTCAGCGTAAAGCTTCTGTCGGACGAGATGTTCTGCAGATCTGGGGGGAAGTTATCAGAAGAATGGCACCAAAAAGTGCACATTTTGTGCAAGCCCAGATTTAAATACTAGGAGTGACATGAGCAGGAAAGGGCCACGACCTCCGCCAATCAGAATCTCCGCCGAAGGTACAGCTTGTGGTGCACGGATCTCAGCAGATCTGCCAAAATCCCAACAGCCAAGCGGCGCATCCTACACCAGTGTAGTTTATCTTAAGACTTGGAAAAGAAAGGCTAGCCTGCATAAATTCTCCCTTTGTGTTTCACTTCCTCCAAATTTTCAAAAAACTCTGCTTTCTGTCATTGAATAGGAATATTAATCACATTCAGAGGTTGAAAATTCATCCTTCACCTAATAATTCTCTTGCTGAGGGTTTGTTACAATTTAGCCTGGAGTCCAGGACAGACATATAGTCAGGTCCATAAATATTGGGACATGGACACAATTCTAACATTGTTGGCTCTATACATCACCACAATGGATGTGAGATGTAACGGACAAGATGTGCTTTACCTGCAGACTGTCAGCTGTAATCTGAGGGGATTTACATCCAAATCAGGTGAACGGTGCAGGAATTACAGCAGTTTCCATATGTGCCTCCCACTTGTTAAGGGACCAGAAGTAATGGGACAATTGTCTTCTCGGCTGTTCCATGGCCGGGTGTGTGTTATTCCCTCATTATCCCAATTACAATGAGCAGATAAAAGGTCCAGAGGTCATTTCCAGTCTGTTATCTGCATTTGGAATCTGTTGCTGTCAACTCTCAAGATGAGATCCAAAGAGCTGTCACTATCAGTGAAGCCATCATTAGGCTGAAAAAACACAACAAACCCATCAGAGAGATAGCAAAAACATTAGGCGCGGCCAAAACAACTGTGGTGGATGAGCGAAGAAATCTTTCCCTGGTGAAGAAAACACCCTACACAACAGTTGGCCAGATCAAGAACACTCTCCAGGAGGTAGGTGTATGTGTGTCAAAGCCAACAATCAGGAGAAGACTTCACCAGAGTGAATACAGAGGGTTCACCACAAGATGGAAACCATTGGGGAGCCTCAAAAACAGGAAGGCCAGATTAGAGTTTGCCAAACGACATCTAAAAAAGCCTTCACAGTTCTGGGACAACATCCTATGGACAGATGAGACCAAGACCAACTTGTACCAGAGTGATGGGAAGAGAAGAGTATGGAGAAGGAAAGGAGCTGCTCATGATCCTAAGCATACCACCTCATCAGTGAAGCATGGTGGTGGTAGTGTCATGGCGTGGGCATGTATGGCTGCCAATGGAACTGCTTCTCTTGTATTTATTGATGATGTGACTGCTGACAAAAGCAGCAGGATGAATTCTGAAGTGTCTCGGGCAATATTATCTGCTCATATTCAGCCAAATGCTTCAGAACTCATTGGACGGCTCTTCACAGTGCAGATGGACAATGACCCAAAGCATACTGCAAAAGCAACCAAAGAGTTTTATAAGGGAAAGAAGTGGAATGTTCTGCAATGGCCGAGTCAATCCCCGGACCTGAATCCGATTGAGCATTTCACTTGCTGAAGACAAAACTGAAGGGAAAATGCCCCAAGAACAATCAGGAACTGAAGACAGTTGCAGTAGAGGCCTGGCAGAGCATCACCAGGGATGAAACCCAGCGTCTGGGGATGTCTATGCGTTCCAGACTTCAGGCTGTAATTGACTGCAAAGGATTTGCAACCAAGTATTAAAAAGTGAGAGTTTGATTTATGATTATTATTCTGTCCCATTACTTCTGGTCCCTTAACAAGTGGGAGGCACATATGGAAACTGCTGTAATTCCTGCACCGTTCACCTGATTTGGATGTAAATCCCCTCAGATTACAGCTGACAGTCTGCAGGTAAAGCACATCCTGTCCGTTTCATCTCACATCCATTGTGGTGGTGTATAGAGCCAAAAATGTTAGAATTGTGTCTGTGTCCCAATATTTATGGACCTGACTGTATGCTGAATCAGTGCTCAGCTCTCAGATTATAGTCTGCCCTGACACACTGTAACAAACAAGATACAGTTTATGTAATGCCATTATTATCTGATCAGTAGCCATAATACAAAGAAGAGAGCGAACATCCCAGCCACACATTTATTGTGCCGATATATACTGTGGTAGACTGCACGGCTAGAGGCTGGATGTTATACACGGTGGTAATGGTAGACTGCACGGCTAGAAGCTGGATGTTATACACCTGTGGTAATGGTAGACTGCACGGCTAGAGGCTGGATGTTATACACTGTGGTAATGGTAGACTGCATGTCTAGAGGCTGGATGTTATACACTGAGGTAATGGTAGACTGCACGACTAGAGGCTGGATGTTATACACTGTGGTAATGGTAGACTGCATGGCTAGAGGTTATACACTGAGGTAATGGTAGACTGCATGGCTAGAGGCTGGATGTTATACACTGTGGTAATGGGAGACTGCACGGCTAGAGGCTGGATGTTATACACTGTGGTAATGGTAGACTGCATGGCTAGAGGCTGGATGTTATACACTGTGGTAATGGGAGACTGCACGGCTAGAGGCTGGATGTTATACACTGTGGTAATGTTAGACTGCATGGCTAGAGGCTGGATGTTATACACCTGTGGTAATGGTATGCTGCATGGCTAGAGGCTGGATGTTATACACCTGTGGTAATGGTATGCTGCATGGCTAGAGGCTGGATGTTATACACTGTGGTAAGGGTAGACTGCATGTCTAGAGGCTGGATGTTATACACTGAGGTAATGGTAGACTGCACGGCTAGAGGTTATACACTGAGGTAATGGTAGACTGCATGGCTAGAGGCTGTATGTTATACACCTGTGGAAATGGTAGACTGCATGGCTAGAGGCTGGATGTTATACACTGTGGTAATGGGAGACTGCACGGCTAGAGGCTGGATGTTATACACTGTGGTAATGGTAGACTGCATGGCTAGAGGCTGGATGTTATACACCTGTGGAAATGGTAGACTGCATGGCTAGAGGCTGGATGTTATACACTGTGGTAATGGGAGACTGCACGGCTAGAGGCTGGATGTTATACACTGTGGTAATGGTAGACTGCATGGCTAGAGGCTGGATGTTATACACCTGTGGTAATGGTAGACTGCATGGCTAGAGGCTGGATGTTATACACTGAGGTAATGGTAGACTGCACGGCTAGAGGCTGGATGTTATACACTGAGGTAATGGTAGACTGCACGGCTAGAGGTTATACACTGAGGTAATGGTAGGCTGCATGGCTAGAGGCTGGATGTTATACACCTGTGGAAATGGTAGACTGCATGGCTAGAGGCTGGATGTTATACACTGTGGTAATGGGAGACTGCATGGCTAGAGGCTGGATGTTATACACCTGTGGTAATGGTAGACTGCATGGCTAGAGGCTGAATGTTATACACTGAGGTAATGGTAGACTGCACGGCTAGAGGTTATACACTGAGGTAATGGTAGGCTGCATGGCTAGAGGCTGGATGTTATACACTGTGGTAATGGTAGACTGCATGGCTAGAGGCTGGATGTTATACACTGTGGTAATGGGAGACTGCACGGCTAGAAGCTGGATGTTATACACTGTGGTAATGTTAGACTGCATGGCTAGAGGCTGGATGTTATACACCTGTGGTAATGGTATGCTGCATGGCTAGAGGCTGGATGTTATACACCTGTGGAAATGGTAGACTGCATGGCTAGAGGCTGGATGTTATACACTGTGGTAATGGTAGACTGCATGGCTAGAGGCTGGAGGTTATACACCTGTGGTAATGGTAGACTGCATGGCTAGAGGCTGGATGTTATACACTGTGGTAATGGTAGACTGCATGGCTAGAGGCTGGATGTTATACACCTGTGTAAATGGTAGACTGCATGGCTAGAGGCTGGATGTTATACACTGTGGTAATGGGAGACTGCACGGCTAGAGGTTATACACTGTGGTAATGTTAGACTGCATGGCTAGAGGCTGGAGGTTATACACCTGTGGTAATGGTATGCTGCATGGCTAGAGGCTGGATGTGTTACACCTGTGGTAATGGCAGACTGCACAGCTAGAGGCTGGATGTTATACACTGAGGTAATGGTAGACTGCACGGCTAGAGGCTGGATGTTATACACTGTGGTAATGGTAGACTGCATGGCTAGAGGCTGGATGTTATACAAGGTGGTAATAGAAGACTGCACGGCTAGAGGCTGGATGTTATACACCTGTGGTAATGGCAGACTGCACGGCTAGAGGCTGGATGTTATACACGGTGGTAATGGTAGACTGCACGGCTAGAGGCTGGATGTTATACACTGTGGTAATGGTAGACTGCATGGCTAGGGGCTGGATGTTATACATGATGGTAATGGAAGACTGCACGGCTAGACGCTGGATGTTATACACCTGTGGTAATGGTAGACTGTACGGCTGGATGTTATACACCTGTGGTAATGGTAGACTGCACAGCTAGACGCTGGATGTTATACACGGTGGTAATGGAAGACTGCACGGCTAGAGGCTGGATGTTATACACCTGTGGTAATGGTAGACTGCACGGCTAGAGGCTGGATGTTATACACTGTGGTAATGGGAGACTGCACGGCTAGAGGCTGGATGTTATACACCTGTGGTAATGGTATGCTGCATGGCTAGTGTCACGACTGAGGATGGGGAAAACCCTCAGCCGTGCGATGCTGGAAGATGGTGGTGGCTGCTTGGCCAAGAGCACAGGATTAGGGAGCAGGTCACCTCCTATCGCATCCCTAATCGGACCCTGACTCCTAGCTACATGAGCCGACCTTGAAGGTAGGAGGGCTCATGCTCCGGAACCTCGGATCCCTAGTAACCCTCCGCAGATCCCTAAAGCAAGGAGCAGGGTAAGACGACCTGTTCCTCCTAGACACGGAGGAACAGGAGTCTCACAGGCCAGGCTACAATAAAGGGGAACATATACAACTTATGGCAATGGCAGGTAAATGCCACAAGCACAACACCCACCTGCGACAGACACAAAGCCTGGAACCCATGTGAAAGTGCTGCTGTCCTAAAACACAAACGGACACAGCACACACCACACATCACACAGGAACCCAGGACCATAAGCTGCAATAAACTAGCATACCACAGACAGATCTTCATAACATCAAACAAGATTTAACAACACATAACATTTAACAAGATTTATGACCACAAGGGTGGCCCTCACTGGCAGGTGGTATAAGACCAGGAGGATGACTTCAGCAGACCAAGGCTGGAGTACCCCTCTGACTACTGCTCTCAGCAGAGGCTATATAGGACCAAGTAGCCACACCCACACAGACACACCCAGTGCTCACACACACAGAAGGGAATTAACCCTTCACACACCAGGGAAGGGAAGACAGCAACTTAAAGGGAAAGTGGACACAACTCAAACCCTGTGCACACCAGACAAACAACAAGGCACACCTAAATGACAGGTTGCCAGGTGCAACCGCATGCACATTGCAGCAAGCTGCCCAGCACCAGCTCAGGCTGCTAAACTGCAAACTAACTACATGTTGCCAGCGGCAACCACAAGTGAGGCAACATACTAGCAGCCCTCACCTGTGGTTGAACAACCAAACCAGACCGCAGGCAACAGCATGCGGATACAGGAGTCACGACCATGACCATGGTCGTGACAGCTAGAGGCTGGATGTTATACACTGTGGTAATGGTAGACTGTATGGCTAGAGGATGGATGTTATACACTGTGGTAATGGGAGACTGCATGGCTAGAGGCTGGATGTTATACACTGTGGTAATGGTAGACTGTATGGCTAGAGGATGGATGTTATACACTGTGGTAATGGGAGACTGCACAGCTAGAGGCTGGATGTTATACACTGTGGTAATGGCAGACTGCACGGCTAGAGGCTGGATGTTATACACCGTGGTAATGGCAGACTGCATGGATAGAGGCTGGATGTTATACACCTGTGGTAATGGTAGACTGCACAGCTAGAGGCTGGATGTTATACACTGTGGTAATGGCAGACTGCACAGCTAGAGGCTGGATGTTATACACTGTGGTAATGGCAGACTGCACGGCTAGAGGCTGGATGTTATATACCTGTGGTAATGGTAGACTGAACTGCTAGAGGCTGGATGTTATACACCTGTGGTAATGGTAGACTGTATGGCTAGAGGCTGGATGTTATACACCTGTGGTAATGGTAGACTGTATGGCTAGAGGCTGGATGTTATACACTGTGGTAATGGTAGACTGCATGGCTAGAGGCTGGATGTTATACACCTGTGGTAATGGCAGAGTGCACGGCTAGAGGCTGGATGTTATACACTGAGGTGATGGTAGACTGCATGGCTAGAGGCTGGATGTTATACACTGTGGTAATGGCAGACTGCACGGCTAGAGGCTGGATGTTATACACTGTGGTAATGGTAGACTGCATGGCTAGAGGCTGGATGTTATACACCTGTGGTAATGGCAGAGTGCACGGCTAGAGGCTGGATGTTATACACTGAGGTGATGGTAGACTGCATGGCTAGAGGCTGGATGTTATACACTGTGGTAATGGCAGACTGCACGGCTAGAGGCTGGATGTTATACACCTGTGGTAATGGCAGACTGCACGGCTAGAGGCTGGATGTTATACACCTGTGGTAATGGCAGACTGCACGGCTAGAGGCTGGATGTTATACACCTGTGGTAATGGCAGACTGCATGGTTAGAGGCTGGATGTTATACACCTGTGGTAATGGCAGACTGCACGGCTAGAGGCTGGATGTTATACACCTGTGGTAATGGCAGACTGCACGGCTAGAGGCTGGATGTTATACACCTGTGGTAATGGCAGACTGCACGGCTAGAGGCTGGATGTTATACACCTGTGGTAATGGCAGACTGCATGGCTAGAGGCTGGATGTTATACACCTGTGGTAATGGCAGACTGCATGGCTAGAGGCTGGATGTTATACACCTGTGGTAATGGCAGACTGCATGGCTAGAGGCTGGATGTTATACACCTGTGGTAATGGTAGACTGCACGGCTAGAGGCTGGATATTATACACCTGTGGTAATGGTAGACTGAACTGCTAGAGGCTGGATGTTATACACTGTGGTAATGGTAGACTGCATGGCTAGAGGCTGGATGTTATACACTGTGGTAATGACAGACTGCACGGCTAGAGGCTGGATGTTATACACCTGTGGTAATGGCAGACTGCATGGCTAGAGGCTGGATGTTATACACCTGTGGTAATGGTAGACTGAACTGCTAGAGGCTGGATGTTATACACTGTGGTAATGGTAGACTGCATGGCTAGAGGCTGGATGTTATACACTGTGGTAATGGTAGACTGCACGGCTAGAGGCTGGATATTATACACCTGTGGTAATGGCAGACTGAACTGCTAGAGGCTGGATGTTATACACTGTGGTAATGGTAGACTGCATGGCTAGAGGCTGGATGTTATACACTGTGGTAATGGCAGACTGCATGGCTAGAGGCTGGATGTTATACACTGTGGTAATGGTAGACTGCATGGCTAGAGGCTGGATGTTATACACTGTGGTAATGGTAGACTGCACAGCTAGAGGCTGGATGTTATACACTGTGGTAATGGGAGACTGCACGGCTAGAGGCTGGATGTTATACACTGTGTTAATGGTAGACTGCATGGATAGACGCTGGATGTTATACACTGTGGTAATGGCAGACTGCATGACTAGAGGCTGGATGTTATACACTGTGGTAATGGTAGACTGCACAGCTAGAGGCTGGATGTTATACACTGTGTTAATGGTAGACTGCATGGATAGACGCTGGATGTTATACACTGTGGTAATGGCAGACTGCATGACTAGAGGCTGGATGTTATACACTGTGGTAATGGTAGACTGCACAGCTAGAGGCTGGATGTTATACACTGTGGTAATGGTAGACTGCACAGCTAGAGGCTGGATGTTATACACTGTGTTAATGGTAGACTGCATGGCTAGAGGCTGGATGTTATACACTGTGTTAATGGTAGACTGCATGGATAGACGCTGGATGTTATACACTGTGGTAATGGCAGACTGCATGACTAGAGGCTGGATGTTATACACTGTGGTAATGGTAGACTGCACAGCTAGAGGCTGGATGTTATACACTGTGTTAATGGTAGACTGCATGGATAGACGCTGGATGTTATACACTGTGGTAATGGTAGACTGCACGGGTAGAGGCTGGATGTTATACACTGTGGTAATGGTAGACAGCACGGCTAGAGGCTGGATGTTATACACTGTGGTAATGGTAGACTGCATGACTAGAGGCTGGATGTTATACACTGTGGTAATGGTAGACTGCACGGCTAGAGGCTGGATGTTATACACTGTGGTAATGGTAGACAGCACGGCTAGAGGCTGGATGTTATACACTGTGGTAATGGTAGACTGCATGACTAGAGGCTGGATGTTATACACTGTGGTAATGGTAGACTGCACGGCTAGAGGCTGGATGTTATACCCTGTGGTAATGGTAGACTGCACAGCTAGAGGCTGGATGTTATACACTGTGGTAATGGTAGACTGCACGGCTAGAGGCTGGATGTTATACACTGTGGTAATGGTAGACTGCACGGCTAGAGGCTGGATGTTATACACTGTGGTAATGGTAGACAGCACGGCTAGAGGCTGGATGTTATACACTGTGGTAATGGTAGACTGCATGACTAGAGGCTGGATGTTATACACTGTGGTAATGGTAGACTGCACGGCTAGAGGCTGGATGTTATACCCTGTGGTAATGGTAGACTGCACAGCTAGAGGCTGGATGTTATACACTGTGGTAATGGTAGACTGCACGGCTAGAGGCTGGATGTTATACACTGTGGTAATGGTAGACTGCACGGCTAGAGGCTGGATGTTATACACTGTGTTAATGGTAGACTGCACGGCTAGAGGCTGGATGTTATACACTGTGGTAATGGTAGACTGCACGGCTAGAGGCTGGATGTTATACACTGTGGTAATGGTAGACTGCACGGCTAGAGGCTGGATGTTATACACTGTGTTAATGGTAGACTGCACGGCTAGAGGCTGGATGTTATACACTGTGGTAATGGTAGACTGCACGGCTAGAGGCTGGATGTTATACACTGTGGTAATGGTAGACTGCATGGCTAGAGACTGGATGTTATACACTGTGGTAATGGTAGACTGCATGGCTAGAGGCTGGATGTTATACACTGTGGTAATGGTAGACTGCATGGCTAGAGGCTGGATGTTATACACTGTGATAATGGTAGACTGCATGGCTAGAGGCTGGATGTTATACACTGTGGTAATGGTAGACTGCACGGCTAGAGGCTGGATGTTATACACTGTGTTAATGGTAGACTGCACGGCTAGAGGCTGGATGTTATACACTGTGGTAATGGTAGACTGCATGACTAGAGGCTGGATGTTATACACTGTGGTAATGGTAGACTGCATGACTAGAGGCTGGATGTTATACACTGTGGTAATGGTAGACTGCATGACTAGAGGCTGGATGTTATACACTGTGGTAATGGTAGACTGCACGGCTAGAGGCTGGATGTTATACACTGTGGTAATGGTAGACTGCACGGCTAGAGGCTGGATGTTATACACTGTGTTAATGGTAGACTGCACGGCTAGAGGCTGGATGTTATACACTGTGGTAATGGTAGACTGCACGGCTAGAGGCTGGATGTTATACACTGTGGTAATGGTAGACTGCATGGCTAGAGACTGGATGTTATACACTGTGGTAATGGTAGACTGCATGGCTAGAGGCTGGATGTTATACACTGTGGTAATGGTAGACTGCATGGCTAGAGGCTGGATGTTATACACTGTGATAATGGTAGACTGCATGGCTAGAGGCTGGCTGACAAACCAGAAGTCAATGATGAAGACGTGGGGCAGATTCTGAACCCCATACAGGGTGCGACTCTACAGACCACACACCGGGTGCAGTCGCGCCGCCTTCCATCTTTCCTCTACTTCCTGCTCATCTACATTCCACTGCTCAGACCTGACACCTGTGAAGACACCAGTGACTACAATGCAGAGGCCTCCAGGCTGTAACAGCGGGGCACAGGTCATACCTTTGGGGGAGGGGCTCCCATACAATGGGGGAGGGGGCAAGTTTTCTTTATTAATATAAAACGCTGAGTATTTACAATGGAATTTCCCCCAATAAATCAAAATATGCTATAAAACCAGAGCCCCCATGGATGGTGCGGCCCCTGCTGACCGTTCCCGGCCCATCAGTCATACATGGCCAGCGCTGTCCCTGAGTGACACAGGCGGCGCCCCGTGGATCGCCCTACCACGCGCTCCCATCAATCTGAGTCTGTGTCGTGCCGTTGTTTGGCCCCACGCGGAGACGGCGACCTCCCCCTTCTTGCCTTGGCGGGGGGCCGTGCCAGCCGGGGAGGAGAGCTGTCACTGGAAGAATGGCTGTGGTGGCGATGTGTGCTGCGGGGCCCGGGCGAGCGGCTCCGGTCTGATGAATGGCTGTCAGCTCTGCCGGCTCCAGGGCGCCGAGACAATGATGGATGAGGCTTGGAGGGGCCCGTCCTCTTCCTCCTTACAATAGAGAAGAACAAACACAACTCAGCACAAAGAGGGGAAAAGTGCAGAGCCGAGCGCGCAGCTCAACACAGAGGACGCAGCCGAGGGCGGCCTGATGGCATATAACGGACCGCCATATACCGCACAGGAGCTTTCATAACCCCTTCAGCGCTGGAGTTCAGTTATGCTAAGGGCCAACGATAAAACCTAAAATACTAGCGCAGAAGTGGATCCAGTGCCCGATTATGGGGGGGCTCACATGCTGGGTAAGGCTAGAGGATTCCGGCAGGCAGTTCCGTCGCCAGGATCCTGCAATCCGGACGCAAAACGGATGGCATTTGTCAGCCGGATCCGGATCTGTCTGACAAACGCATTGAAATACCGGATCCGTCTCCGGTGTCATCTGGAAAAACAGATCTGGTCTTAATTTCTTTAGCATTTTTAAAGGTGTGCGCATGCGCAGACGGGACAGCCGGATCCGTTTTGCCAGAACACTTAATACTGGATCCGGCGCTAATACACTTCAATGGAAAATAATGCCGGATCCGGCGAGTGTTCAGGAATTTTGGCTGGAGAGAAAACGGCAGCACGCTGCGCTATTATCTCCGTCCGGAAAAGTCAAAAAGACTGAACTGAAGACGTCCTGATGCGTCCTGAGCGGATCGCTCTCCATTCAGAATGCATCGGGATAAAACTGATCCGTTCTTTTCCGATATTGAGCCCCGAGGACGGAACTCAGTGCTGGAGAAGAATAACGCCAGTGTGACAGTGCCCTTAGCAGATTCTGCACCATCAGGATTAATGGAATTTTCCATATTATAATTTATATTGGGGGGGAGGGGGACCAGCATAAGGGGTTAATATTGCTCTAGAGTAATTCAGGGGTGCTTCACCCACTTCTTTCACCTACTGTACGTATTATACGACACTGGGGGGGATGAGATGCTGTGGGCAGCACTCACCACTATTCCCTATAGGTGTGGGGGGGGCGCAGTCACCTCTACTCCCTATAGGTGGTGGGTGGGGGGACGCACTCACCTCTACTCCCTATAGGTGGTGGGTGGGGGGGGCGCACTCACCTCTACTCCCTATAGGTGGTGGGTGGGGGGGGCGCACTCACCTCTACTCCCTGTGGGTGGGGGGGGCGCACTCACCTCTACTCCCTGTGGGTGGTGGGTGGGGGGGGGGGGCGCACTCACCTCTACTCCCTATAGGTGGTGGGTGGGGGGGGGCGCACTCACCTCTACTCCCTATAGGTGGTGGGTGGGGGGGGGGGGGGGGCGCACTCACCTCTACTCCCTATAGGTGGTGGGTGCGGGGGGGGGCGCACTCACCTCTACTCCCTATATGTGGTGGGTGGGGGGGGGGGGCGCACTCACCTCTACTCCCTATAGGTGGTGGGTGGGGGGGGGGGCGCACTCACCTCTACTCCCTATAGGTGGTGGGTGGGGGGCGCACTCACCTCTACTCCCTATAGGTGGTGGGTGGGGGGGGGGGGGCGCACTCACCTCTACTCCCTATAGGTGGTGGGTGGGGGGGGGGGGGCGCACTCACCTCTACTCCCTATAGGTGGTGGGTGGGGGGGCGCACTCACCTCTACTCCCTATAGGTGGGGGGTGGGGGGGCGCACTCACCTCTACTCCCTATAGGTGGTGGGTGGGGGGGCGCACTCACCTCTACTCCCTATAGGTGGTGGGTGGGGGGGCGCACTCACCTCTACTCCCTATAGGTGGTGGGTGGGGGGGGCGCACTCACCTCTACTCCCTATAGGTGGTGGGTGGGGGGGCGCACTCACCTCTACTCCCTATAGGTGGTGGGTGGGGGGGCGCACTCACCTCTACTCCCTATAGGTGGTGGGTGGGGGGGCAGTCACCTCTACTCCTTATAGGTGGTGGGTGGGGGGGCAGTCACCTCTACTCCCTATAGGTGGGGTGCACTCACCACTACTCCCTATAGGTGGTGGGAGGGGGGGCAGTCACCTCTACTCCCTATAGGTGGGGTGCACTCACCTCTACTCCCTATAGGTGGTGGGTGGGGGGGCAGTCACCTCTACTCCCTATAGGTGGTGGGTGGGGGGGCAGTCACCTCTACTCCCTATAGGTGGGGTGCACTCACCACTACTCCCTATAGGTGGTGGGAGGGGGGGCAGTCACCTCTACTCCCTATAGGTGGTGGGAGGGGGGGCAGTCACCTCTACTCCCTATAGGTGTGAGGAACTGGGTACTCCCTTCTCCTTCCTGTGGGGGGAGCACATACCTCTCTTCCCTTTAGGTGAGGGGAGAGCACTTACCTCTCCTCTGCTGCATCATCTGATGAGGAGTCCGCCCGCCGTCGCTTTTTCTTCTTCTCTTTCTTTTTTTTCTTCTTCTTCTCCTTCTTCGCTTTCCTCCTGACCTCCGACCTGTGACACAGCGACATCCAGACACTTAAAGGGACTGTCCACCGCCATCCAGCGCACACCTCCGTACATGATGCCCACACACATGGTCTCCTCACCTTGACGTCTTCTCCTCCTCGCTCTTCTCTACCAATGGCTTCTCCGTGGGAACGTTCTGCCGCTCTCCGGTTTTCTGGTGCTGTGAGAGGAAGGTCAGAGGTCAGTGTGGGGGAGGGGCCATGTCTGATTTGTCAATGATTATAACGTGCTCTGCGTTCCTGACACTGCTCTGGGTTATAGCGCCCCCTCCTGACAGGACACCGAGGACTAACATGAGCGATACAGACTGTGTCCGGGTCTGTTCAGTGGAAACCGGGCGGTTCCGTCTCTCGGGGGTTGTCACCGGACCAAAAATTCTGATTCGATACCATAAAAAATGATTGTGATACTCGATACCACGCGAAAAGAAATAAAACACCCCAAAAAAGCTGCGTACATTCCGCATTTTGTGGAACCTCCGGCCCATAATAGGACAGGCCTAGCCTATTTTTTGGGGGGACAAGGTAACTAAAAAAAAGGCGATCCGCGTGGTTTTTATTTCTTTCTGTTATTGTCACCGCCAGTTCTGTGAGAAGGTCTGTTAGACGTTCTTCTCTACCTCTTGTATGATGTTCTTTGTTTTGGTTTCACTTTGTCATCTCCTTTCCTTCTCCCAGCTGTCACCTATTTACACTGATTGTCTCCCTTTATATTCCCTCCCATACTGCCTCACTTTGCGGTTTATACTACTTCCTGAATTGTGTTCACTGCTGGAGGCTGCAACTGCTGATTCCTCAGATAAGTCTTTTCCTTTATTTGTGTTTCCTTGCTGGCTTGATTCTAGGTGACCCTTGATTCTAGGTGACCCTGACTCCCTCCGTATTAAGTGCAGGGAGGCGGTGGTCGTGTCCCCTCACTATTATAGGGTTTTCAGGTGTCACACAGTCTAGGTACGAGGGCATGCAATCGTCTACCATAAAGACCTTTGCATGGGCATAGCAGTCAGGGAGAACTCTAGGGGTTTTATAGGGCTCACCCATATGCTCCTTAGTTTGGGATCAAGCCAGTCGGATGTTTATTTACAACTTCCAGTTTTCTGCAACATCATCCGTGACATTTATGGTGTTCACCACATAGGGGATATTTTAAAATATTTTAATAGTTCGTACTTTTTTGGGTGCGGCGATATAAAAATCTGTAATTTTTTTTATTGTTTATATATTTTATATGTAAAATTGGGAAAGGGGCGATTTATACTTAATGTTTTGGTGTTTGTTTGTTTTTTGGGCTTTTTATTTAATAACCATTTCCCCCCCTTTGGGGCCAGGCCCTGGGGTCTTTTCATCCCTCGTCCTATTCACCCTGATAGAGATCGCACTCTCTCTGCTGCCCGGGGCTCTGTGCACACAGCAGGGGGCTGACCGTGGGCGGCTTCAGTAGCGTCCTGGCTGCCATGGTGACCGATCGGAGGCCAGGATTACACTGCTGGAGCTCCGATCACAACTGCCACCACTAATGAGGAGGAGGGGACCCTGTGGCCACTGCCACCAATGATTATAATACTGGGGGGTTACACTGCGCCACCAATAAACATATATAACACATTAAGTGTGGGCGGCGGTATCACATACCCTGCACCTGCCCTCTATGACCCCCCCTGAGGGGTTAATTGCCAGGGATCGCAACCACATGTCATAGAGGGCGGGTGCAGGGTATGTGATACCGCCGCCCACACTTAATGTGTTATATATGTTTATTGGTGGCACAGTGGCCACAGTCCCTCCCCCGCAGTGCTATCAGTCCATTGGTGGCGCAGTGGCCACAGTCCCTCCCCCGCATTGCTATCAGTCCATTGGTGGCGCAGTGGCCACAGTCCCTCCCCCGCAGTGCTATCAGTCCATTGGTGGCGCAGTGGCCACAGTCCCTCCCCCGCAGTGCTATCAGTCCATTGGTGGCGCAGTGGCCACAGTCCCTCCCCCGCAGTGCTATCAGTCCATTGGTGGCGCAGTGGCCACAGTCCCTCCCCCGCAGTGCTATCAGTCCATTGGTGGCGCAGTGGCCACAGTTCTCGCTCATGCGCGGTTATCCTTACAGTGAAGATGGAGAAGCCCATCTTTGCTGCATCCTTGTCTTCTTTGGAAAGCGTCACCCGGGCGGCAGAGACACTGCGGGCGAGAACCACAGGCAATGAGACAATCCAGACCACCTGATGACGGGGGCCACACTCGGTCGGGGCCCCGTCTCCTGTAATACACCTTACCTGGAGGTCCCCAGGCCCAGCACCCGGTCCACATCCCTCTCCGATCCTTCCCGCTTACAAGCCTCCGCAAACTCCTAGGAAGACAGGAAGGAACGAGTCACAGCGCGGCGGCAGAGAAAGGGGCCCGAACACAAAGGGGGCCCCACCTATCAAAGTTACAGGGGCCAACATGTGACAAACCCACAACACAGACGGCACACGTACAGGGGCACCTGACAGTATACAACACAGACGGCACACGTACAGGGGCACCTGACAGTATACAACACAGACGGCACACGTACAGGGGCACCTGACAGTATACAACACAGACGGCACACGTACAGGGGCACCTGACAGTATACAACACAGACGGCACACGTACAGGGGCACCTGACAGTATACAACACAGACGGCACACGTACAGGGGCACCTGACAGTATACAACACAGACGGCACACGTACAGGGGCACCTGACAGTATACGACACAGACGACACACGTACAGGAGCACCTGACAGTATACGACACAGACGGCACACGTACAGGGGCACCTGACAGTATACGACACAGACGGCACACGTACAGGGGCACCTGACAGTATACGACACAGACGGCACACGTACAGGGGCACCTGACAGTATACGACACAGACGGCACACGTACAGGGGCACCTGACAGTATATGACACAGACGGCACACGTACAGGGGCACCTGACAGTATACAACACAGACGGCACACGTACAGGGGCACCTGACAGTATACAACACAGACGGCACACGTACAGGGGCACCTGACAGTATACAACACAGACGACACACGTACAGGGGCACCTGACAGTATACGACACAGACGACACACATACAGGGGCACCTGACAGTATACAACACAGACGGCACACGTACAGGGGCACCTGACAGTATACGACACAGACGACACACGTACAGGGGCACCTGACAGTATACAACACAGACGACACACGTACAGGGGCACCTGACAGTATACAACACAGACGGCACACGTACAGGGGCACCTGACAGTATACAACACAGACGACACACGTACAGGGGCACCTGACAGTATACAACACAGGTACAGGAGCACCTGACAGTATACAACACAGGTACAGGAGCACCTGACAGTATACAACACAGACGGCACACGTACAGGAGCACCTGACAGTATACAACACAGACGGCACACGTACAGGGGCACCTGACAGTATACAACACAGACGGCACACGTACAGGGGCACCTGACAGTATACAACACAGACGACACAGGTACAGGGGCACCTGACAGTATACAACACAGACGACACACGTACAGGGGCACCTGACAGTATACAACACAGACGGCACACGTACAGGGGCACCTGACAGTATACGACACAGACGGCACACGTACAGGGGCACCTGACAGTATACGACACAGACGGCAAACGTACAGGGGCACCTGACAGTATACGACACAGACGGCACACGTACAGGGGCACCTGACAGTATACAACACAGACGACACAGGTACAGGGGCACCTGACAGTATACAACACAGACGACACACGTACAGGGGCACCTGACAGTATACGACACAGACGGCACACGTACAGGAGCACCTGACAGTATACAACACAGACGGCACACGTACAGGGGCACCTGACAGTATACAACACAGACGACACACGTACAGGGGCACCTGACAGTATACAACACAGACGACACACGTACAGGGGCACCTGACAGTATACAACACAGACGGCACACGTACAGGAGCACCTGACAGTATACGACACAGACGGCACACGTACAGGGGCACCTGACAGTATACGACACAGACGGCACACGTACAGGGGCACCTGACAGTATACAACACAGACGGCACACGTACAGGGGCACCTGACAGTATACGACACAGACGACACAGGTACAGGGGCACCTGACAGTATACAACACAGACGGCAAACGTACAGGGGCACCTGACAGTATACAACACAGACGGCAAACGTACAGGGGCACCTGACAGTATACAACACAGACGGCACACGTACAGGGGCACCTGACAGTATACAACACAGACGGCACACGTACAGAGGCACCTGACAGTATACAACACAGACGACACACGTACAGGGGCACCTGACAGTATACAACACAGACGGCACACGTACAGGGGCACCTGACAGTATACAACACAGACGGCACACGTACAGGGGCACCTGACAGTATACAACACAGACGACACACGTACAGGAGCACCTGACAGTATACAACACAGACGGCAAACGTACAGGGGCACCTGACAGTATACGACACAGACGACACACGTACAGGGGCACCTGACAGTATACAACACAGACGACACACGTACAGGGGCACCTGACAGTATACAACACAGACGACACACGTACAGGGGCACCTGACAGTATACAACACAGACGGCACACGTACAGGAGCACCTGACAGTATACGACACAGACGGCACACGTACAGGGGCACCTGACAGTATACAACACAGACGGCACACGTACAGGGGCACCTGACAGTATACAACACAGACGGCACACGTACAGGGGCACCTGACAGTATACGACACAGACGGCACACGTACAGGAGCACCTGACAGTATACAACACAGACGGCACACGTACAGGGGCACCGTTAGCGGGGGGGTCACGTGCGGGGGGGGGGGGGGGGGGGGGGTCACGTGCGGGGGCGCTTCATGGATTGTTTAGGGTTATTTCATATTTTTAAACATTCGTGTTCTCGTCATCAGCATCAAAGGGGTTTTCCGAGACTTTTTAACTAATGAGCGATCATCCGATGCCTTCCCATACAGCTGATCAGTGGGGGTCCCGGGTGTCGGACCCCCACTGATCAGACACTGATACCACACAGAGAACCGGTCGCAGTATTTGGGGATCTCACCTCCTTGCTGAGACCCTTGGGCTGACGCTTCACCGTCTTGTAACCTCTAAAAGAGAAGAGAGAGACGACAATCAGGAGGGATGAGGCGGCCCAGGGCCCCGGGGGGAGGGAGAGGGATGAGGGGGCCCAGCGCCCCGGGGGGAGGGAGAGGGATGAGGGGGCCCAGCGCCCCGGGGGGGAGGGAGAGGGATGAGGCGGCCCCGGGGGGAGAGAGAGGGATGAGGGGGCCCAGCGCCCGGGGGGAGGGAGGAGGGGGCCCAGGGCCCCGGGGGGATGGAGAGGGATGAGGGGGCCCAGCGCCAGGGGGGAGGGAGAGGGATGAGGGGGCCCAGTGCCCGGGGGGGGGGAAGGGAGGGAGGAGTGGGCCCAGGGCCCCGGGGGGGAGGGAGGAGTGGGATGAGGGGGCCCAGTGCCCGAGGGGGGGGGGGGAGGAGTGGGCCCAGGGCCCCGGGGGGGAGGGAGGAGTGGGCCCAGGGCCAGGGGGGAGGGAGAGGGATAAAGGGGGCCCAGTGCCCCTAGGGGAGGGGAGAGGGATGAGGGGCCCAGCATCAGATCATTATACCTCTTGTACAAGGCGCCATATTCTCGCGGCTTAGCCCCGCCCCCCATCACAGCCCCACCCACAGCAGACTCACAGGGCGGCCAGCATGGCTTCCTCCTCCGCTTGCTTCACTGCCGCCAGCTCCTGCTCTCTGCTCGGCGCCTCCGCGGACGTCTTCCCCTTGGCGTACCACGTCAGGTCTCGTCCCTTCTGCCAGCGACCGACTGGCGCCATCAGCGAGTTCCCTGCACAGACAGGCGCATTATAACAACCCAGAGTGTCAGTACACACTGCAGTGCCTGCATTCCATTCATGAAGAGAACAATGGTAAGGAGATTGTACTATAACCCCCATCATTACCGAGGTAGTTCTCCCGCTGTTTATCCGTCTTCACATCTTCCCAGTTGAACTGGTCCTGGCCCCCGCGGGCGCCTCCCCGGGACGAGCCGAACATGGCGGCAGGTTATGCTGCAAGAGACGGGAAGTCCAATAGAATGCGAACACTTAAAGGGCTGCTCCACCAGGGCACGGCCGCAATCAGTGACTCCGACTCAGAAACATCCTCCTCCTTCAGCCTCATCACATGCTCAGACTGCCCACCATGCTTTCCACTGCAGCTCTGCTTGATCAGACTGAGATCAGTACATGGAGAGATGCAGTGTAAAGCAAGGAGGACATACAGAGTAGGTGGTCACCAGGGGTTAAGGATGGACCTGAGGTGGACAGTCAGGAGGGAAGTGCAGCAAAGCATCATGATTCACATTATATGGCAGTGATAGAATATCTGTTCTGAGGCTCGGGCTACTGTTATGCCCCGTGCTTTACACTGCAGCTCTGCTCTAACAGGAATCAGGAGCTCTGTGGACGGCCATTTATGTGATTCAGACACAACAGAAGCAGCTAGAAAGAGTCACATGACTACTACAGCGAATCAGAATCCAGCTGTCATCTGAGCCGGGCAAAGGAGGAATGTGAGAAGCGATCTGATTGGTTGACATGGTTTCGCTCTTCACGAGGGCCCCTGCCAGCTCCGCTATGACGTCAGAGGATCCGCACAGTCTTGGCGGCCCCGGCCGCACTCGTAGTCTCTGTCACCCCCTGTTTCTTAACTTACTCAGATTTCCCGGGTCAGAACCACACAGCAGCGCGCATTCACTTCCGGCGGAAGTCAGGAAGAAGGGAGGGGCAAACTAATCAGTCACGAGTTGTACATTGTTGCTGCTTCCCGCCATATTTATTAAGGGCAAACAAACTGACAAAACAACTGAACGAATCACTGCCCAGCCCCCAGTGTACCTGTATACACCTGAGGAGGGGGTGATAACACTGCACAGCCCCCAGTGTACCTGTATATACCTGAGGAGGGGGTGATAATACTGCACAGCCCCCAGTGTACCTGTATACACCTGAGGAGGGAGTGATAACACTGCACAGCCCCCAGTGTACCTGTATATACCTGAGGAGGGGGTGATAACACTGCACAGCCCCCAGTGTACCTGTATACACCTGAGGAGGGGGTGATAACACTGCACAGCCCCCAGTGTACCTGTATATACCTGTATACACCTGAGGAGGGGGTGATAACACTGCACAGCCCCCAGTGTACCTGTATATACCTGTATACACCTGAGGAGGGGGTGATAACACTGCACAGCCCCCAGTGTACCTGTATATACCTGAGGAGGGGGTGATAACACAGCACAGCCCCCAGTGTACCTGTATACACCTGAGGAGGGGGTGATAACACTGCACAGCCCCCAGTGTACCTGTATACACCTGAGGAGGGGGTGATAACACTGCACAGCCCCCAGTGTACCTGTATATACCTGTATACACCTGAGGAGGGGGTGATAACACTGCACAGCCCCCAGTGTACCTGTATATACCTGTATACACCTGAGGAGGGGGTGATAACACTGCACAGCCCCCAGTGTACCTGTATATACCTGAGGAGGGGGTGATAACACTGCACAGCCCCCAGTGTACCTGTATATACCTGTATACACCTGAGGAGGGGGTGATAATACTGCACAGCCCCCAGTGTACCTGTATATACCTGTATACACCTGAGGAGGGGGTGATAACACTGCACAGCCCCCAGTGTACCTGTATATACCTGTATACACCTGAGGAGGGGGTGATAACACTGCACAGCCCCCAGTGTACCTGTATACACCTGAGGAGGGGGTGATAACACTGCACAGCCCCCAGTGTACCTGTATACACCTGTATACACCTGAGGAGGGGGTGATAACACTGCACAGCCCCCAGTGTACCTGTATACACCTGAGGAGGGGGTGATAATACTGCACAGCCCCCAGTGTACCTGTATATACCTGTATACACCTGAGGAGGGGGTGATAACACTGCACAGCCCCCAGTGTACCTGTATATACCTGTATACACCTGAGGAGGGGGTGATAACACTGCACAGCCCCCAGTGTACCTGTATATACCTGTGTACACCTGAGGAGGGGGTGATAACACAGCACAGCCCCCAGTGTACCTGTATATACCTGTGTACACCTGAGGAGGGGGTGATAACACAGCACAGCCCCCAGTGTACCTGTATATACCTGTATATACCTGAGGAGGGGGTGATAACACTGCACAGCCCCCAGTGTACCTGTATATACCTGTATACACCTGAGGAGGGGGTGACAACACTGCACAGCCCCCAGTGTACCTGTATATACCTGAGGAGGGGGTGATAACACTGCCCAGCCCCCAGTGTACCTGTATACACCTGTGTACACCTGAGGAGTGGGTGATAACACTGCACAGCCCCCAGTGTACCTGTATATACCTGTGTACACCTGAGGAGGGGGTGATAACACTGCACAGCCCCCAGTGTACCTGTATATACCTGTGTACACCTGAGGAGGGGGTGATAACACAGCACAGCCCCCAGTGTACCTGTATACACCTGAGGAGGGGGTGATAATACTGCACAGCCCCCAGTGTACCTGTATACACCTTAGGTGGGGGTGATAACACAGCACAGCCCCCAGTGTACCTGTATATACCTGTATACACCTGAGGAGGGGGTGATAATACTGCACAGCCCCCAGTGTACCTGTATATACCTGTATACACCTGAGGAGGGGGTGATAACACTGCACAGCCCCCAGTGTACCTGTATATACCTGTATACACCTGAGGAGGGGGTGATAACACTGCACAGCCCCCAGTGTACCTGTATACACCTGTATACACCTGAGGAGGGGGTGATAACACTGCACAGCCCCCAGTGTACCTGTATACACCTGTATACACCTGAGGAGGGGGTGATAACACTGCACAGCCCCCAGTGTACCTGTATACACCTGAGGAGGGGGTGATAATACTGCACAGCCCCCAGTGTACCTGTATATACCTGTATACACCTGAGGAGGGGGTGATAACACTGCACAGCCCCCAGTGTACCTGTATATACCTGTATACACCTGAGGAGGGGGTGATAACACTGCACAGCCCCCAGTGTACCTGTATATACCTGTATACACCTGAGGAGGGGGTGATAACACTGCACAGCCCCCAGTGTACCTGTATATACCTGTGTACACCTGAGGAGGGGGTGATAACACAGCACAGCCCCCAGTGTACCTGTATATACCTGTGTACACCTGAGGAGGGGGTGATAACACAGCACAGCCCCCAGTGTACCTGTATATACCTGTATATACCTGAGGAGGGGGTGATAACACTGCACAGCCCCCAGTGTACCTGTATATACCTGTATACACCTGAGGAGGGGGTGATAACACTGCACAGCCCCCAGTGTACCTGTATATACCTGTGTACACCTGAGGAGGGGGTGATAACACAGCACAGCCCCCAGTGTACCTGTATATACCTGTGTACACCTGAGGAGGGGGTGATAACACAGCACAGCCTCCAGTGTACCTGTATATACCTGTATATACCTGAGGAGGGGGTGATAACACTGCACAGCCCCCAGTGTACCTGTATACACCTGAGGAGGGGGTGATAACACTGCACAGCCCCCAGTGTACCTGTATATACCTGTATACACCTGAGGAGGGGGTGATAACACTGCACAGCCCCCAATGTACCTGTGTATTCCTGTATATACCTGAGGAGGGGGTGATAACACTGCACAGCCCCCAGTGTACCTGTATACACCTGAGGAGGGGGTGATAACACTGCACAGCCCCCAGTGTACCTGTATATACCTGTATACACCTGAGGAGGGGGTGATAACACAGCACAGCCCCCAGTGTACCTGTATATACCTGTATACACCTGAGGAGGGGGTGATAACACTGCACAGCCCCCAGTGTACCTGTATATACCTGAGGAGGGGGTGATAACACTGCACAGCCCCCAGTGTACCTGTATACACCTGAGGAGGGGGTGATAACACTGCACAGCCCCCAGTGTACCTGTATATACCTGTATACACCTGAGGAGGGGGTGATAACACTGCTCAGCCCCCAGTGTACCTGTATATACCTGTATACACCTGAGGAGGGGGTGATAACACTGCACAGCCCCCAGTGTACCTGTATATACCTGTATACACCTGAGGAGGGGGTGATAACACTGCACAGCCCCCAGTGTACCTGTATATACCTGAGGAGGGGGTGATAACACTGCCCAGCCCCCAGTGTACCTGTATACACCTGTGTACACCTGAGGAGTGGGTGATAACACTGCACAGCCCCCAGTGTACCTGTATATACCTGTATACACCTGAGGAGGGGGTGATAACACTGCACAGCCCCCAGTGTACCTGTATATACCTGTATACACCTGAGGAGGGGGTGATAACACTGCACAGCCCACAGTGTACCTGTATATACCTGTATACACCTGAGGAGGGGGTGATAACACTGCACAGCCCCCAGTGTACCTGTATATACCTGTATACACCTGAGGAGGGGGTGATAACACTGCACAGCCCACAGTGTACCTGTATATACCTGTATACACCTGAGGAGGGGGTGATAACACTGCACAGCCCCCAGTGTACCTGTATATACCTGTATACACCTGAGGAGGGGGTGATAACACTGCACAGCCCCCAGTGTACCTGTATACACCTGAGGAGGGGGTGATAACACTGCACAGCCCCCAGTGTACCTGTATATACCTGTATACACCTGAGGAGGGATTGATAACACTGCACAGCACCCAGTGTACCTGTATATACCTGTGTACACCTGAGGAGGGGGTGATAACACAGCACAGCCCCCAGTGTACCTGTATATACCTGTGTACACCTGAGGAGGGGGTGATAACACAGCACAGCCCCCAGTGTACCTGTATATACCTGTATATACCTGAGGAGGGGGTGATAAGACTGCACAGCCCCCAGTGTACCTGTATATACCTGTATACACCTGAGGAGGGGGTGATAACACTGCACAGCCCCCAGTGTACCTGTATATACCTGTGTACACCTGAGGAGGGGGTGATAACACAGCACAGCCCCCAGTGTACCTGTATATACCTGTGTACACCTGAGGAGGGGGTGATAACACAGCACAGCCCCCAGTGTACCTGTATATACCTGTATATACCTGAGGAGGGGGTGATAACACTGCACAGCCCCCAGTGTACCTGTATACACCTGAGGAGGGGGTGATAACACTGCACAGCCCCCAGTGTACCTGTATATACCTGTATACACCTGAGGAGGGGGTGATAACACTGCCCAGCCCCCAGTGTACCTGTATATACCTGTATACACCTGAGGAGGGGGTGATAACACAGCACAGCCCCCAGTGTACCTGTATATACCTGTATACACCTGAGGAGGGGGTGATAACACTGCACAGCCCCCAGTGTACCTGTATATACCTGTATACACCTGAGGAGGGGGTGATAACACTGCACAGCCCCCAGTGTACCTGTGTATTCCTGTATATACCTGAGGAGGGGGTGATAACACTGCACAGCCCACAGTGTACCTGTATACACCTGAGGAGGGGGTGATAACACTGCACAGCCCCCAGTGTACCTGTATATACCTGTATACACCTGAGGAGGGGGTGATAACACAGCACAGCCCCCAGTGTACCTGTATATACCTGTATACACCTGAGGAGGGGGTGATAACACTGCACAGCCCCCAGTGTACCTGTATATACCTGTATACACCTGAGGAGGGGGTGATAACACTGCACAGCCCCCAGTGTACCTGTATATACCTGAGGAGGGGGTGATAACACTGCACAGCCCCCAGTGTACCTGTATACACCTGAGGAGGGGGTGATAACACTGCACAGCCCCCAGTGTACCTGTATATACCTGTATACACCTGAGGAGGGGGTGATAACACTGCTCAGCCCCTAGTGTACCTGTATATACCTGTATACACCTGAGGAGGGGGTGATAACACTGCACAGCCCCCAGTGTACCTGTATATACCTGAGGAGGGGGTGATAACACTGCACAGCCCACAGTGTACCTGTATATACCTGTATACACCTGAGGAGGGGGTGATAACACAGCACAGCCCCCAGTGTACCTGTATATACCTGTATACACCTGAGGAGGGGGTGATAACACTGCACAGCCCCCAGTGTACCTGTATATACCTGAGGAGGGGGTGATAACACTGCACAGCCCCCAGTGTACCTGTATATACCTGTATACACCTGAGGAGGGGGTGATAACACAGCACAGCCCCCAGTGTACCTGTATATACCTGTATACACCTGAGGAGGGGGTGATAACACAGCACAGCCCCCAGTGTACCTGTATATACCTGTATACACCTGAGGAGGGGGTGATAACACTGCACAGCCCCCAGTGTACCTGTATATACCTGTATACACCTAAGGAGGGGGTGATAACACTGCACAGCCCCCAGTGTACCTGTATATACCTGTATACACCTGTGGAGGGGGTGATAACACTGCTCAGCCCCCAGTGTACCTGTATAAACCTGTATACAACTGAGGAGGGGGTGATAACACTGCACAGCCCCCAGTGTACCTGTATATACCTGAGGAGGGGGTGATAACACTGCACAGCCCCCAGTGTACCTGTATATACCTGTATACACCTGAGGAGGGGGTGATAACACTGCACAGCCCCCAGTGTACCTGTGTATTCCTGTATATACCTGAGGAGGGGGTGATAACACTGCACAGCCCCCAGTGTACCTGTATATATCTGAGGATGGGGTGATAACACTGCACAGCCCCCAGTGTACCTGTATATACCTGAGAAGGGGGTGATAACACTGCACAGCCCCCAGTGTACCTGTATATACGTGTATACACCTGAGGAGGGTGTGATAACACTGCACAGCCCCCAGTTTACCTGTATATACCTGTATACACCTGAGGAGGGGGTGATAACACTGCACAGCCCACAGTGTACCTGTATATACCTGAGGAGGGGGTGATAACACTGCACAGCCCCCAGTGTACCTGTATATACCTGTATACACCTGAGGAGGGTGTGATAACACTGCACAGCCCCCAGTGTACCTGTATACACCTGAGGAGGGGGTGATAACACTGCACAGCCCACAGTGTACCTGTATATACCTGTATACACCTGAGGAGGGGGTGATAACACTGCACAGCCCCCTGTGTACCTGTATATACCTGTATACACCTGAGGAGGGGGTGATAACACTGCACAGCCCCCAGTGTACCTGTATACACCTGAGGAGGGGGTGATAACACTGCACAGCCCCCAGTGTACCTGTATATACCTGTATACACCTAAGGAGGGTGTGATAACACTGCACAGCCCCCAGTGTACCTGTATACACCTGAGGAGGGGGTGATAACACTGCACAGCCCACAGTGTACCTGTATATACCTGTATACACCTGAGGAGGGGGTGATAACACTGCACAGCCCCCAGTGTACCTGTATACACCTGAGGAGGGGGTGATAACACTGCACAGCCCACAGTGTACCTGTATATACCTGTATACACCTGAGGAGGGGGTGATAACACTGTGCAGCCCCCAGTGTACCTGTATATACCTGTATACACCTGAGGAGGGGGTGATAACACTGCACAGCCCCCAGTGTACCTGTATATACCTGTATACACCTGAGGAGGGGGTGATAACACTGCACAGCGCCCAGTGTACCTGTATATACCTGTATACACCTGAGGAGGGGATGATAACACTGCACAGCCCACAGTGTACCTGTATATACCTGTATACACCTGAGGAGAGGGTGATAACACTGCGCAGCCCCCAGTGTACCTGTATATACCTGTATACACCTGAGGAGGGGGTGATAACACTGCACAGCCCCCAGTGTACCTGTATATACCTGAGAAGGGGGTGATAACACTGCGCTGCCCCCAGTGTACCTGTATATACCTGTATACACCTGAGGAGGGGGTGATAACACTGCACAGCCCCCAGTGTACCTGTATATACCTGAGGAGGGGGTGATAACACTGCACAGCCCCCAGTGTACCTGTATATACCTGAGGAGGGGGTGATAACACTGCACAGCCCCCAGTGTACCTGTATATATCTGTATACACCTGAGGAGGGGGTGATAACACAGCACAGACCCCAGTGTACCTGTATATACCTGAGAAGGGGGTGATAACACTGCACAGCCCCCAGTGTACCTGTATATACCTGAGGAGGGGGTGATAACACTGCACAGCCCCCAGTGTACCTGTATATACCTGTATACACCTGAGGAGGGGGTGATAACACAGCACAGACCCCAGTGTACCTGTATATGAGAAGGGGGTGATAACACTGCACAGCCCCCAGTGTACCTGTATACACCTGTATACACCTGAGGAGGGGGTGATAACACTGCACGGCCCCCAGTGTACCTGTATATACCTGTATACACCTGAGGAGGGGGTGATAACACTGCGCAGCCACCAGTGTACCTGTGTATACCTGTATACACCTGAGGAGGGGGTGATAACACTGCACAGCCCCCAGTGTACCTGTATATACCTGTATACACCTGAGGAGGGGGTGATAACACTGCACAGCCCCCAGTGTACCTGTATATACCTGTGTACACCTGAGGAGGGGGTGATAACACTGCACAGCCCCCAGTGTACCTGTATATACCTGAGGAGGGGGTGATAACACTGCACAGCCCCCAGTGTACCTGTATATACCTGAGGAGGGGGTGATAACACTGCACAGCCCCCAGTGTACCTGTATATACCTGTATACACCTGAGGAGGGGGTGATAACACAGCACAGACCCCAGTGTACCTGTATATACCTGAGAAGGGGGTGATAACACTGCACAGCCCCCAGTGTACCTGTATACACCTGTATACACCTGAGGAGGGGGTGATAACACTGCACGGCCCCCAGTGTACCTGTATATACCTGTATATACCTGAGGAGGGGGTGATAACACTGCACAGCCCCCAGTGTACCTGTATATACCTGTATACACCTGAGGAGCGGGTGATAACACTGCACAGCCCCCAGTGTACCTGTATACACCTGAGGAGGGGGTGATAACACAGCACAGCACCCAGTGTACCTGTATATACCTGTATACACCTGAGGAGGGGGTGATAACACTGCACAGCCCCCAGTGTACCTGTATATACCTGTATACACCGGAGGAGGGGGTGATAACACTGCGCAGCCCCCAGTGTACCTGTATATAACTGTATACACCTGAGGAGGGGGTGATAACACTGCGCAGCCCCCAGTGTACCTGTATATACCTGTATACACCGGAGGAGGGGGTGATAATACTGCGCAGCCCCCAGTGTACCTGTATATAACTGTATACACCTGAGGAGGGGGTGATAACACTGCACAGCCCCCAGTGTACCTGTATATAACTGAGAAGGGGGTGATAACACTGCGCAGCCCCCAGTGTACCTGTATATACCTGTATACACCTGAGGAGGGGGTGATAACACTGCACAGCCCCCAGTGTACCTGTATATACCTGAGGAGGGGGTGATAACACTGCACAGCCCCCAGTGTACCTGTATATACTTGAGGAGGGGGTGATAACACTGCACAGCCCCCAGTGTACCTGTATATACCTGTATATACCTGTATATACCTGAGGAGGGGGTGATAACACTGCACAGCCCCCAGTGTACCTGTATATACCTGTATACACCTGAGGAGGGGGTGATAACACAGCACAGACCCCAGTGTACCTGTATATACCTGAGAAGGGGGTGATAACACTGCACAGCCCCCAGTGTACCTGTATACACCTGTATACACCTGAGGAGGGGGTGATAACACTGCACGGCCCCCAGTGTACCTGTATATACCTGTATATACCTGAGGAGGGGGTGATAACACTGCACAGCCCCCAGTGTACCTGTATATACCTGTATACACCTGAGGAGCGGGTGATAACACTGCACAGCCCCCAGTGTACCTGTATACACCTGAGGAGGGGGTGATAACACAGCACAGCACCCAGTGTACCTGTATATACCTGTATACACCTGAGGAGGGGGTGATAACACTGCACAGCCCCCAGTGTACCTGTATATACCTGTATACACCGGAGGAGGGGGTGATAACACTGCGCAGCCCCCAGTGTACCTGTATATACCTGTATACACCTGAGGAGGGGGTGATAACACTGCACAGCCCCCAGTGTACCTGTATATAACTGAGAAGGGGGTGATAACACTGCGCAGCCCCCAGTGTACCTGTATATACCTGTATACACCTGAGGAGGGGGTGATAACACTGCACAGCCCCCAGTGTACCTGTATATACCTGAGGAGGGGGTGATAACACTGCACAGCCCCCAGTGTACCTGTATATACTTGAGGAGGGGGTAATAACACTGCACAGCCCCCAGTGTACCTGTATATACCTGTATATACCTGAGGAGGGGGTGATAACACTGCACAGCCCCCAGTGTACCTGTATATACCTGTATACACCTGAGGAGGGGGTGATAACACAGCACAGACCCCAGTGTACCTGTATATACCTGAGAAGGGGGTGATAACACTGCACAGCCCCCAGTGTACCTGTATACACCTGTATACACCTGAGGAGGGGGTGATAACACTGCACGGCCCCCAGTGTACCTGTATATACCTGTATATACCTGAGGAGGGGGTGATAACACTGCACAGCCCCCAGTGTACCTGTATATACCTGTATACACCTGAGGAGCGGGTGATAACACTGCACAGCCCCCAGTGTACCTGTATACACCTGAGGAGGGGGTGATAACACAGCACAGCACCCAGTGTACCTGTATATACCTGTATACACCTGAGGAGGGGGTGATAACACTGCACAGCCCCCAGTGTACCTGTATATACCTGTATACACCGGAGGAGGGGGTGATAACACTGCGCAGCCCCCAGTGTACCTGTATATACCTGTATACACCTGAGGAGGGGGTGATAACACTGCACAGCCCCCAGTGTACCTGTATATAACTGAGAAGGGGGTGATAACACTGCGCAGCCCCCAGTGTACCTGTATATACCTGTATACACCTGAGGAGGGGGTGATAACACTGCACAGCCCCCAGTGTACCTGTATATACCTGAGGAGGGGGTGATAACACTGCACAGCCCCCAGTGTACCTGTATATACTTGAGGAGGGGGTGATAACACTGCACAGCCCCCAGTGTACCTGTATATACCTGTATATACCTGAGGAGGGGGTGATAACACTGCACAGCCCCCAGTGTACCTGTATATACCTGTATACACCTGAGGAGGGGGTGATAACACAGCACAGACCCCAGTGTACCTGTATATACCTGAGAAGGGGGTGATAACACTGCACAGCCCCCAGTGCACCTGTATATACCTGAGAAGGGGGTGATAATACTGCGCAGCCCCCAGTGCACCTGTATATACCTGTATACACCTGAGGAGGGGGTGATAATACTGCACAGCCCCCAGTGTACCTGTATATACCTGTATACACCTGAGGAGGGGGTGATAACACTGCACAGCCCCCAGTGTACCTGTATATACCTGTGTACACCTGAGGAGGGGGTGATAATACTGCACAGCCCCCAGTGTACCTGTATATACCTGAGGAGGGGGTGATAACACTGCACAGCCCCCAGTGTACCTGTATATACCTGTATATACCTGAGGAGGGGGTGATAACACTGCGCAGCCCCCAGTGTACCTGTATATACCTGTATACACCTGAGGAGGGGGTGATAACACTGCACAGCCCCCAGTGTACCTGTATATACCTGTATACACCTGAGGAGGGGGTGATAACACTGCACAGCCCCCAGTGTACCTGTGTATACCTGTATATACCTGAGGAGGGGGTGATAACACTGCACAGCCCCCAGTGTACCTGTGTATACCTGTATACACCTGAGCAGGGGGTGATAACACTGAACAGCCCCCAGTGTACCTGTATATACCTGTGTACACCTGATGAGGGGGTGATAACACTGCACAGCCCCCAGTGTACCTGTTTATACCTGTATACACCTGAGGAGGGGGTGATAACACTGCACAGCCCCCAGTGTACCTGTATATACCTGTATACACCTGAGGAGGGGGTGATAATACTGCACAGCCCCAGTGTACCTGTATATACCTGTATACACCTGAGGAGGGGGTGATAACACTGCACAGCCCCCAGTGTACCTGTATATACCTGTATACACCTGAGGAGGGGGTGATAATACTGCACAGCCCCCAGTGTACCTGTATATACCTGAGGAGGGGGTGATAACACTGCACAGCCCCCAGTGTACCTGTATATACCTGAGAAGGGGGTGATAACACTGCACAGCCCCCAGTGTACCTGTGTATACCTGTATATATCTGAGGAGGGGGTGATAACACTGCACAGCCCCCAGTGTACCTGTATATACCTGAGGGGGTGATAACACTGCACAGCCCCCAGTGTACCTGTATTTACCTGAGGAGGGGAGTGATAACACTGCACAGCCCCCAGTGTACCTGTATATACCTGTATATACCTGAGGAGGGGGGTGATAACACTGCACAGCCCCCAGTGTACCTGTATATACCTGAGGAGGGGGTGATAACACTGCACAGCCCCCAGTGTACCTGTATATACCTAAGGAGGGGGTGATAACACTGCACAGCCCCCAGTGTACCTGTATATAACTAAGGAGGGGGTGATAACACTGCACAGCCCCCAGTGTACCTGTATATACCTGTATACACCTGAGGAGGGGGTGATAACACTGCACAGCCCCCAGTGTACCTGTATATATCTGAATCTACCTGAGGAGGGGGTGATAACACTGCACAGCCCGCAGTGTACCTGTATATACCTGAGGAGGGGGTGATAACACTGCACAGCCCCCAGTGTACCTGTATACACCTGAGGAGGGGGTGATAACACTGCGCAGCCCCCAGTGTACCTGTATATACCTGTATACACCTGAGGAGGGGGTGATAAAACTGCACAGCCCCCAGTGTACCTGTATATACCTGTGTACACCTGAGGAGGGGGTGATAACACTGCACAGTCCTCATTGTACCTGTATATACCTGTATACACCTGAGGAGGGGGTCATAACACTTCCCAGTCCTCATTGTACCTGTATATACACCTGTATACACCTGAGGAGGGGGTGATAACACTGCACAGCCCCTAGTGTACCTGTATATACCTGTATACACCTGAGGAGGGGGTGATAATACTGCACAGCCCCCAGTGTACCTGTAAATACCTGAGGAGGGGGTGATAACACTGCACAGCCCCCAGTGTACCTGTATATACCTGAGGAGGGGGTGATAACACTGCACAGCCCCCAGTGTACCTGTATATACCTGAGGAGGGGGTGATAACACTGCACAGCCCCAGCCCCCAGTGTACCTGTGTATACCTGTATATATCTGAGGAGGGGGTGATAACACTGCACAGCCCCCAGTGTACCTGTATATACCTGAGGAGGGGGTGATAACACTGCGCAGCCTCCAGTGTACCTGTATACACCTGAGGAGGGGGTGATAACACTGCGCAGCCCCCAGTGTACCTGTATATACCTGTATACACCTAAGGAGGGGGTGATAACACTGCGCAGCCCCCAGTGTACCTGTATATACCTGTATACACCTGAGGAGGGGGTGATAACACTGCACAGCCCCCAGTGTACCTGTGTATACCTGTATACACCTGAGGAGGGGATGATAACACTGCACAGCCCCCAGTGTACCTGTATACACCTGTATAAACCTGAGGAGGGGGTTATAACACTGCACAGCCCCCAGTGTACCTGTATATACCTGTATACACCTGAGGAGGGGGTGATAACACAGTACAGACCCCAGTGTACCTGTATATACCTGAGAAGGGGGTGATAACACTGCACAGCCCCCAGTGCACCTGTATATACCTGAGGAGGGGGTGATAATACTGCGCAGCCCCCAGTGCACCTGTATATACCTGTATACACCTGAGGAGGGGGTGATAATACTGCACAGCCCCCAGTGTACCTGTATATACCTGTGTACACCTGAGCAGGGGGTGATAATACTGCACAGCCCCCAGTGTACCTGTATATACCTGAGGAGGGGGTGATAACACTGCACAGCCCCCAGTGTACCTGTATATACCTGTATACACCTGAGGAGGGGGTGATAACACTGCGCAGCCCCCAGTGTACCTGATTATACCTGTATACACCTGAGGAGGGGGTGATAACACTGCACAGCCCCCAGTGTACCTGTATATACCTAAGGAGGGGGTGATAACACTGCACAGCCCCCAGTGTACCTGTATATACCTGTATACACCTGAGGAGGGGGTGATAACACTGCACAGCCCCCAGTGTACCTGTATATATCTGAATATACCTGAGGAGGGGGTGATAACACTGCACAGCCCGCAGTGTACCTGTATATACCTGAGGAGGGGGTGATAACACTGCACAGCCCCCAGTGTACCTGTATACACCTGAGGAGGGGGTGATAACACTGCGCAGCCCCCAGTGTTCCTGTATATACCTGTATACACCTGAGGAGGGGGTGATAAAACTGCACAGCCCCCAGTGTACCTGTATATACCTGTGTACACCTGAGGAGGGGGTGATAACACTGCACAGTCCTCATTGTACCTGTATATACCTGTATACACCTGAGGAGGGGGTCATAACACTTCCCAGTCCTCATTGTACCTGTATATACACCTGTATACACCTGAGGAGGGGGTGATAACACTGCACAGCCCCCAGTGTACCTGTATATACCTGTATACACCTGAGGAGGGGGTGATAATACTGCACAGACCCCAGTGTACCTGTATATACCTGAGGAGGGGGTGATAACACTGCACAGCCCCCAGTGTACCTGTATATACCTGAGGAGGGGGTGATAACACTGCACAGCCCACAGTGTACCTGTATATACCTGTATACACCTGAGGAGGGGGTGATAATACTGCACAGCCCCCAGTGTACCTGTAAATACCTGAGGAGGGGGTGATAACACTGCACAGCCCCCAGTGTACCTGTATATACCTGAGGAGGGGGTGATAACACTGCACAGCCCCTAGTGTACCTGTATATACCTGTATACACCTGAGGAGGGGGTGATAATACTGCACAGCCCCCAGTGTACCTGTAAATACCTGAGGAGGGGGTGATAACACTGCACAGCCCCCAGTGTACCTGTATATACCTGAGGAGGGGGTGATAACACTGCACAGCCCCCAGTGTACCTGTATATACCTGAGGAGGGGGTGATAACACTGCACAGCCCCAGCCCCCAGTGTACCTGTGTATACCTGTATATATCTGAGGAGGGGGTGATAACACTGCACAGCCCCCAGTGTACCTGTATATACCTGAGGAGGGGGTGATAACACTGCGCAGCCCCCAGTGTACCTGTATACACCTGAGGAGGGGGTGATAACACTGCGCAGCCCCCAGTGTACCTGTATATACCTGTATACACCTAAGGAGGGGGTGATAACACTGCGCAGCCCCCAGTGTACCTGTATATACCTGTATACACCTGAGGATGGGGTGATAACACTGCTCAGCCCCCAGTGTACCTGTATATACCTGTATACACCTGAGGAGGGGATGATAACACTGCACAGCCCCCAGTGTACCTGTATACACCTGTATAAACCTGAGGAGGGGGTTATAACACTGCACAGCCCCCAGTGTACCTGTATATACCTGTATACACCTGAGGAGGGGGTGATAACACAGTACAGACCCCAGTGTACCTGTATATACCTGAGAAGGGGGTGATAACACTGCACAGCCCCCATTGCACCTGTATATACCTGAGGAGGGGGTGATAATACTGCGCAGCCCCCAGTGCACCTGTATATACCTGTATACACCTGAGGAGGGGGTGATAATACTGCACAGCCCCCAGTGTACCTGTATATACCTGTGTACACCTGAGCAGGGGGTGATAATACTGCACAGCCCCCAGTGTACCTGTATATACCTGAGGAGGGAGTGATAACACTGCACAGCCCCCAGTGTACCTGTATATACCTGTATACACCTGAGGAGGGGGTGATAACACTGCGCAGCCCCCAGTGTACCTGTGTATACCTGTATACACCTGAGGAGGGGGTGATAACACTGCACAGCCCCCAGTGTACCTGTATATACCTAAGGAGGGGGTGATAACACTGCACAGCCCCCAGTGTACCTGTATATACCTGTATACACCTGAGGAGGGGGTGATAACACTGCACAGCCCCCAGTGTACCTGTATATATCTGAATATACCTGAGGAGGGGGTGATAACACTGCACAGCCCGCAGTGTACCTGTATATACCTGAGGAGGGGGTGATAACACTGCACAGCCCCCAGTGTACCTGTATACACCTGAGGAGGGGGTGATAACACTGCGCAGCCCCCAGTGTTCCTGTATATACCTGTATACACCTGAGGAGGGGGTGATAAAAATGCACAGCCCCCAGTGTACCTGTATATACCTGTGTACACCTGAGGAGGGGGTGATAACACTGCACAGTCCTCATTGTACCTGTATATACCTGTATACACCTGAGGAGGGGGTCATAACACTTCCCAGTCCTCATTGTACCTGTATATACACCTGTATACACCTGAGGAGGGGGTGATAACACTGCACAGCCCCCAGTGTACCTGTATATACCTGTATACACCTGAGGAGGGGGTGATAATACTGCACAGACCCCAGTGTATCTGTATATACCTGAGGAGGGGGTGATAACACTGCACAGCCCCCAGTGTACCTGTATATACCTGAGGAGGGGGTGATAACACTGCACAGCCCACAGTGTACCTGTATATACCTGAGGAGGGGGTGATAACACTGCGCAGCCCCCAGTGTACCTGTATACACCTGAGGAGGGGGTGATAACACTGCGCAGCCCCCAGTGTACCTGTATATACCTGTATACACCTGAGGAGGGGGTGATAACACTGCGCAGCCCCCAGTGTACCTGTATACACCTGAGGATGGGGTGATAACACTGCGCAGCCCCCAGTGTACCTGTATATACCTGTATACACCTGAGGAGGGGATGATAACACTGCACAGCCCCCAGTGTACCTGTATACACCTGTATAAACCTGAGGAGGGGGTTATAACACTGCACAGCCCCCAGTGTACCTGTATATACCTGTATACACCGGAGGAGGGGGTGATAACACAGCACAGACCCCAGTGTACCTGTATATACCTGAGAAGGGGGTGATAATACTGCGCAGCCCCCAGTGCACCTGTATATACCTGTATACACCTGAGGAGGGGGTGATAATACTGCACAGCCCCCAGTGTACCTGTATATACCTGTATACACCTGAGGAGCGGGTGATAACACTGCACAGCCCCCAGTGTACCTGTATATACCTGTGTACACCTGAGGAGGGGGTGATAATACTGCACAGCCCCCAGTGTACCTGTATATATCTGGGGAGGGGGTGATAACACTGCACAGCCCCCAGTGTACCTGTATATACCTGAATATACCTGAGGAGGGGGTGATAACACTGCGCAGCCCCCAGTGTACCTGTATATACCTGTATACACCTGAGGAGGGGGTGATAACACTGCACAGCCCCCAGTGTACCTGTATATACCTGTATACACCTGAGGAGGGGGTGATAACACTGCGCATCCCCCAGTGTACCTGTGTATACCTGTATACACCTGAGAAGGGGGTGATAACACTGCCCAGCCCCCAGTGTACCTGTGTATACCTGTATACACCTGAGGAGGGGGTGATAACACTGCACAGCCCCCAGTGTACCTGTTTATACCTGTATACACCTGAGGAGGGGGTGATAACACTGCACAGCCCCCAGTGTACCTGTATATACCTGTATACACCTGAGGAGGGGGTGATAATACTGCACAGCCCCCAGTGTACCTGTTTATACCTGTATACACCTGAGGAGTGGGTGATAACACTGCGCAGCCCCCAGTGTACCTGTATATACCTGTTTACACCTGAGGAGGGGGTGATAACACTGCACAGTCCTCATTGTACCTGTATATACCTGTATACACCTGAGGAGGGGGTGATAACACTGCACAGCCCCCAGTGTACCTGTATATACCTGTATACACCTGAGGAGGGGGTGATAATACTGCACAGCCCCCAGTGTACCTGTATATACCTGAGGAGGGGGTGATAACACTGCACAGCCCCCAGTGTACCTGTATATACCTGAGGAGGGGGTGATAACACTGCACAGCCCCCAGTGTACCTGTGTATACATGTATAAATCTGAGGAGGGGGTGATAACACTGCACAGCCCCCAGTGTACCTGTATATACCTGAGGGGGTGATAACACTGCACAGCCCCCAGTGTACCGGTATATACCTGAGGAGGGGAGTGATAACACTGCACAGCCCCCAGTGTACCTGTATATACCTGTATATACCTGAGGAGGGGGTGATAACACTGCACAGCCCCCAGTGTACCTGTATATACCTGAGGAGGGGGTGATAACACTGCACAGCCCCCAGTGTACCTGTATATACCTAAGGAGGGGGTGATAACACTGCACAGCCTTCAGTGTACCTGTATATACCTAAGGAGGGGGTGATAACACTGCACAGCCCCCAGTGTACCTGTATATACCTGTATACACCTGAGGAGGGGGTGATAACACTGCACAGCCCCCAGTGTACCTGTATATATCTTAATATACCTGAGGAGGGGGTGATAACACTGCACAGCCCGCAGTGTACCTGTATATAACTGAGGAGGGGGTGATAACACTGCACAGCCCCCAGTGTACCTGTATACACCTGAGGAGGGGGTGATAACACTGCGCAGCCCCCAGTGTACCTGTATATACCTGTATACACCTGAGGAGGGGGTGATAACACTGCACAGCCCACAGTGTACCTGTATATACCTGAGGAGGGGGTGATAACACTGCACAGCCCCCAGTGTACCTGTATATACCTGTATACACCTGAGGAGGGGGTGATAACACTGCACAGCCCCCAGTGTACCTGTATATACCTGTATACACCTGAGGAGGGGATGATAACACTGCACAACCCACAGTGTACCTGTATATACCTGTATACACCTGAGGAGGGGGTGATAACACTGCGCAGCCCCCAGTGTACCTGTATATACCTGTATACACCTGAGGAGGGGGTGATAACACTGCACAGCCCACAGTGTACCTGTATATACCTGTATATACCTGAGGAGGGGGTGATAACACTGCACAGTCCCCAGTGTACCTGTATATACCTGTATACACCTGAGGAGGGGGTGATAACACTGCACAGCCCCCAGTGTACCTGTGTATTCCTGTATATACCTGAGGAGGGGGTGATAACACTGCACAGCCCCCAGTGTACCTGTATATACCTGAGAAGGGGGTGATAACAATGCACAGCCCCCAGTGTACCTGTGTATACCTGTATACACCTGAGGAGGGGGTGATAACACTGCACAGCCCACAGTGTACCTGTATATACCTGTATACACCTGAGGAGGGGGTGATAACACTGCACAGCCCCCAGTGTACCTGTATATACCTGTATACACCTGAGGAGGGGGTGATAACACTGCACAGCCCCCAGTGTACCTGTATATACCTGAGGAGGGGGTGATAACACTGCACAGCCCCCAGTGTACCTGTATATACCTGTATACACCTGAGGAGGGGGTGATAACACTGCACAGCCCCCAGTGTACCTGTATATACCTGAGGAGGGGGTGATAACACTGCACAGCCCCCAGTGTACCTGTGTATACCTGTATACACCTGAGGAGGGAGTGATAACACTGCACAGCCCCCAGTGTACCTGTATATACCTGAGGAGGGGGTGATAACACTGCACAGCACCCAGTGTACCTGTATATACCTGAGGAGGGGGTGATAACACTGCACAGCCCCCAGTGTACCTGTGTATACCTGTATACACCTGAGGAGGGGGTGATAACACTGAACAGCCCCCAGTGTACCTGTGTATACCTGTATACACCTGACGAGGGGGTGATAACACTGCACAGCCCCCAGTGTACCTGTATATACCTGTATACATCTGAGGAGGGGGTGATAACACTGCACAGCCCCCAGTGTACCTCTATATACCTGTGTACACCTGAGGAGGGGGTGATAACACTGCACAGCCCCCAGTGTACCTGTATATACCTGAGGAGGGGGTGATAACACTGCACAGCCCCCAGTGAACCTGTATATACCTGTATACACCTGAGGAGGGGGTGATAACACTGCACAGCCCCCAGTGTACCTGTATATACCTGTATACACCTGAGGAGGGGGTGATAACACTGCACAGCCCCCAGTGTACCTGTATATACCTGTATACACCTGAGGAGGGGGTGATAACAC
Organism: Bufo bufo; assembly: GCF_905171765.1. NCBI lineage: Eukaryota > Metazoa > Chordata > Amphibia > Anura > Bufonidae > Bufo > Bufo bufo. The sequence goes on from NC_053393.1 coordinate 561,967,457, forward strand.
TGCGCAGCCCCCAGTGTACCTGTATATACCTGTATACACCTGAGGAGGGGGTGATAACACTGCACAGCCCCCAGTGTACCTGTATATACCTGAGAAGGGGGTGATAACACTGCGCAGCCCCCAGTGTACCTGTATGTACCTGTATACACCTGAGGAGGGGGTGATAACACTGCACAGCCCCCAGTGTACCTGTATATACCTGAGGAGGGGGTGATAACACTGCACAGCCCCCAGTGTACCTGTATATACCTGAGGAGGGGGTGATAACACTGCACAGCCCCCAGTGTACCTGTATATACCTGTATACACCTGAGGAGGGGGTGATAACACAGCACAGACCCCAGTGTACCTGTATATACCTGAGAAGGGGGTGATAACACTGCACAGCTCCCAGTGTACCTGTATATACCTGAGGAGGGGGTGATAACACTGCACAGCCCCCAGTGTACCTGTATATACCTGTATACACCTGAGGAGGGGGTGATAACACAGCACAGACCCCAGTGTACCTGTATATACCTGAGAAGGGGGTGATAACACTGCACAGCCCCCAGTGTACCTGTATACACCTGTATCCACCTGAGGAGGGGGTGATAACACTGCACGGCCCCCAGTGTACCTGTATATACCTGTATACACCTGAGGAGGGGGTGATAACACTGCACAGCCCCCAGTGTACCTGTATATACCTGTGTACACCTGAGGAGGGGGTGATAACACTGCACAGCCCCCAGTGTACAGGTATATACCTGTATACACCTGAGGAGGGGGTGATAACACTGCACAGCCCCCAGTGTACCTGTATATACCTGAGGAGGGGGTGATAACACTGCACAGCCCCCAGTGTACCTGTATATACCTGAGGAGGGGGTGATAACACTGCACAGCCCCCAGTGTACCTGTATATACCTGTATACACCTGAGGAGGGGGTGATAACACAGCACAGACCCCAGTGTACCTGTATATACCTGAGAAAGGGGTGATAACACTGCACAGCCCCCAGTGTACCTGTATATACCTGAGGAGGGGGTGATAACACTGCACAGCCCCCAGTGTACCCGTATATACCTGTATACACCTGAGGAGGGGGTGATAACACAGCACAGACCCCAGTGTACCTGTATATACCTGAGAAGGGTGTGATAACACTGCACAGCCCCCAGTGTACCTGTATACACCTGTATACACCTGAGAAGGGGGTGATAACACTGCACAGCCCCCAGTGTACCTGTATATACCTGTATACACCTGAGGAGGGGGTGATAACACTGCACAGCCCCCAGTGTACCTGTATATACCTGAGGAGGGGGTGATAACACTGCACAGCCCCCAGTGTACCTGTATATACCTGAGAAGGGTGTGATAACACTGCACAGCCCCCAGTGTACCTGTATACACCTGTATACACCTGAGGAGGGGGTGATAACACTGCACAGCCCCCAGTGTACCTGTATATACCTGTATACACCTGAGGAGGGGGTGATAACACTGCACAGCCCCCAGTGTACCTGTATATACCTGAGGAGGGGGTGATAACACTGCACAGCCCCCAGTGTACCTGTGTATACCTGTATACACCTGAGGAGGGAGTGATAACACTGCACAGCCCCCAGTGTACCTGTATATACATGAGGAGGGGGTGATAACACTGCACAGCACCCAGTGTACCTGTATATACCTGAGGAGGGGGTGATAACACTGCACAGCCCCCAGTGTACCTGTGTATACCTGTATACACCTGAGGAGGGGGTGATAACACTGAACAGCCCCCAGTGTACCTGTGTATACCTGTATACACCTGACGAGGGGGTGATAACACTGCACAGCCCCCAGTGTACCTCTATATACCTGTGTACACCTGAGGAGGGGGTGATAACACTGCACAGCCCCCAGTGTACCTGTATATACCTGAGGAGGGGGTGATAACACTGCACAGCCCCCAGTGAACCTGTATATACCTGTATACACCTGAGGAGGGGGTGATAACACTGCACAGCCCCCAGTGTACCTGTATATACCTGTATACACCTGAGGAGGGGGTGATAACACTGCACAGCCCCCAGTGTACCTGTATACACCTGAGGAGGGGGTGATAACACAGCACAGCACCCAGTGTACCTGTATATACCTGTATACACCTGAGGAGGGGGTGATAACACTGCGCAGCCCCCAGTGTACCTGTATATACCTGTATACACCTGAGGAGGGGGTGATAACACTGCACAGCCCCCAGTGTACCTGTATATACCTGAGAAGGGGGTTATAACACTGCACAGCCCCCAGTGTACCTGTATATACCTGTATACACCTGAGGAGGGGGTGATAACACTGCACAGCCCCCAGTGTACCTGTATATACCTGAGGAGGGGGTGATAACACTGCACAGCCCCCAGTGTACCTGTATATACCTGAGGAGGGGGTGATAACACTGCACAGCCCCCAGTGTACCTGTATATACCTGTATACACCTGAGGAGGGGGTGATAACACAGCACAGACCCCAGTGTACCTGTATATACCTGAGAAGGGGGTGATAACACTGCACAGCCCCCAGTGTACCTGTATATACCTGAGGAGGGGGTGATAACACTGCACAGCCCCCTGTGTCCCCGTATATACCTGTATACACCTGAGGAGGGGGTGATAACACAGCACAGACCCCAGTGTACCTGTATATACCTGAGAAGGGTGTAATAACACTGCACAGCCCCCAGTGTACCTGTATACACCTGTATACACCTGAGGAGGGGGTGATAACACTGCACGGCCCCCAGTGTACCTGTATATACCTGTATACACCTGAGGAGGGGGTGATAACACTGCACAGCCCCCAGTGTACCTGTATATACCTGTATACACCTGAGGAGGGGGTGATAACACTGCACAGCCCCCAGTGTACCTGTATATACCTGAGGAGGGGGTGATAACACAGCACAGCACCCAGTGTACCTGTATATACCGGTATACACCTGAGGAGGGGGTGATAACACTGCGCAGCCCCCAGTGTACCTGTATATACCTGTATACACTGGAGGAGGGGGTGATAACACTGCGCAGCCCCAGTGTACCTGTATATACCTGTATACACCTGAGGAGGGGGTGATAACACTGCACAGCCCCCAGTGTACCTGTATATACCTGAGAAGGGGGTGATAACACTGCACAGCCCCCAGTGTACCTGTATATACCTGTATACACCTGAGGAGGGGGTGATAACACTGCACAGCCCCCAGTGTACCTGTATATACCTGAGGAGGGGGTGATAACACTGCACAGCCCCCAGTGTACCTGTATATACCTGAGGAGGGGGTGATAACACTGCACAGCCCCCAGTGTACCTGTATATACCTGTATATACCTGAGAAGGGGGTTATAACACTGCACAGCCCCCAGTGTACCTGTATATACCTGTATACACCTGAGGAGGGGGTGATAACACAGCACAGACCCCAGTGTACCTGTATATACCTGAGAAGGGGGTGATAACACTGCACAGCCCCCAGTGCACCTGTATATACCTGAGGAGGGGGTGATAATACTGCGCAGCCCCCAGTGCACCTGTATATACCTGTATACACCTGAGGAGGGGGTGATAACACTGCACAGCCCCCAGTGTACCTGTATATACCTGTATATACCTGAGGAGGGGGTGATAACACTGCACAGCCCCCAGTGTACCTGTATATACCTGTATACACCTGAGGATGGGGTGATAACACAGCACAGACCCCAGTGTACCTGTATATACCTGAGAAGGGGGTGATAACACTGCACAGACCCCAGTGCACCTGTATATACCTGAGGAGGGGGTGATAATACTGCGCAGCCCCCAGTGCACCTGTATATACCTGTATACACCTGAGGAGGGGGTGATAATACTGCACAGCACCCAGTGTACCTGTATATACCTGAGGAGGGGGTGATAACACTGCACAGCCCCCAGTGTACAGGTATATACCTGTATACACCTGAGGAGGGGGTGATAACACTGCACAGCCCCCAGTGTACAGGTATATACCTGTATACACCTGAGGAGGGGGTGATAACACTGCACAGCCCCCAGTGTACCTGTATATACCTGAGGAGGGGGTGATAACACTGCACAGCCCCCAGTGTACCTGTATATACCTGAGGAGGGGGTGATAACACTGCACAGCCCCCAGTGTACCTGTATATACCTGTATACACCTGAGGAGGGGGTGATAACACAGCACAGACCCCAGTGTACCTGTATATACCTGAGAAAGGGGTGATAACACTGCACAGCCCCCAGTGTACCTGTATATACCTGAGGAGGGGGTGATAACACTGCACAGCCCCCAGTGTACCCGTATATACCTGTATACACCTGAGGAGGGGGTGATACCACAGCACAGACCCCAGTGTACCTGTATATACCTGAGAAGGGTGTAATAACACTGCACAGCCCCCAGTGTACCTGTATACACCTGTATACACCTGAGGAGGGGGTGATAACACTGCACGGCCCCCAGTGTACCTGTATATACCTGTATACACCTGAGGAGGGGGTGATAACACTGCACAGCCCCCAGTGTACCTGTATATACCTGAGGAGGGGGTGATAACACAGCACAGCACCCAGTGTACCTGTATATACCTGTATACACCTGAGGAGGGGGTGATAACACTGCGCAGCCCCCAGTGTACCTGTATATACCTGTATACACTGGAGGAGGGGGTGATAACACTGCGCAGCCCCAGTGTACCTGTATATACCTGTATACACCTGAGGAGGGGGTGATAACACTGCACAGCCCCCAGTGTACCTGTATATACCTGAGAAGGGGGTGATAACACTGCGCAGCCCCCAGTGTACCTGTATATACCTGTATACACCTGAGGAGGGGGTGATAACACTGCACAGCCCCCAGTGTACCTGTATATACCTGAGGAGGGGGTGATAACACTGCACAGCCCCCAGTGTACCTGTATATACCTGTATATACCTGAGGAGGGGGTGATAACACTGCACAGCCCCCAGTGTACCTGTATATACCTGTATACACCTGAGGAGGGGGTGATAACACAGCACAGACCCCAGTGTACCTGTATATACCTGAGAAGGGGGTGATAACACTGCACAGCCCCCAGTGCACCTGTATATACCTGAGGAGGGGGTGATAATACTGCGCAGCCCCCAGTGCACCTGTATATACCTGTATACACCTGAGGAGGGGGTGATAACACTGCACAGCCCCCAGTGTACCTGTATATACCTGTATATACCTGAGGAGGGGGTGATAACACTGCACAGCCCCCAATGTACCTGTATATACCTGTATACACCTGAGGATGGGGTGATAACACAGCACAGACCCCAGTGTACCTGTATATACCTGAGAAGGGGGTGATAACACTGCACAGCCCCCAGTGCACCTGTATATACCTGAGGAGGGGGTGATAATACTGCGCAGCCCCCAGTGCACCTGTATATACCTGTATACACCTGAGGAGGGGGTGATAATACTGCACAGCCCCCAGTGTACCTGTATATACCTGTGTACACCTGAGGAGGGGGTGATAATACTGCACAGCCCCCAGTGTACCTGTATATACCTGAGGAGGGGGTGATAACACTGCACAGCCCCCAGTGTACCTGTATATACCTGTATATACCTGAGGAGAGGGTGATAACACTGCGCAGCCCCCAGTGTACCTGTATATACCTGTATACACCTGAGGAGGGGGTGATAACACTGCACAGCCCCCAGTGTACCTGTATATACCTGTATACACCTGAGGAGGGGGTGTTAACACTGCGCAGCCCCCAGTGTACCTGTATATACCTGAGGAGGGGGTGATAACACTGCACAGCCCCCAGTGTACCTGTATATACCTGAGGAGGGGGGTGATAACACTGCACAGCCCCCAGTGTACATGTATATACCTGAGGAGGGGGTGATAACACTGCACAGCCCCCAGTGTACCTGTATATACCTGTGTACACCTGATGAGGGGGTGATAACACTGCACAGCCCCCAGTGTACCTGTTTATACCTGTATACACCTGAGGAGGGGGTGATAACACTGCACAGCCCCCAGTGTACCTGTATATACCTGTATACACCTGAGGAGGGGGTGATAATACTGCACAGCCCCCAGTGTACCTGTATATACCTGTATACACCTGAGGAGTGGGTGATAACACTGCGCAGCCCCCAGTGTACCTGTATATACCTGTTTACAACGGAGGAGGGGGTGATAACACTGCACAGTCCTCATTGTACCTGTATATACCTGTATACACCTGAGGAGGGGGTGATAACACTGCACAGCCCCTAGTGTACCTGTATATACCTGTATACACCTGAGGAGGGGGTGATAATACTGCACAGCCCCCAGTGTACCTGTATATACCTGAGGAGGGGGTGATAATACTGCACAGCCCCCAGTGTACCTGTGTATACCTGTATATATCTGAGGAGGGGGTGATAACACTGCACAGCCCCCAGTGTAGCTGTATATACCTGATTGGGTGATAACACTGCACAGCCCCCAGTGTACCTGTATATACCTGAGGAGGGGAGTGATAACACTGCACAGCCCCCAGTGTACCTGTATATACCTGTATATACCTGAGGAGGGGGTGATAACACTGCACAGCCCCCAGTGTACCTGTATATACCTGAGGAGGGGGTGATAACACTGCACAGCCCCCAGTGTACCTGTATATACCTAAGGAGGGGGTGATAACACTGCACAGCCCCCAGTGTACCTGTATATACCTAAGGAGGGGGTGATAACACTGCACAGCCCCCAGTGTACCTGTATATACCTGTATACACCTGAGGAGGGGGTGATAACACTGCACAGCCCCCAGTGTACCTGTATATATCTGAATATACCTGAGGAGGGGGTGATAACACTGCACAGCCCCCAGTGTACCTGTATATATACCTGAGGAGGGGGTGATAACACTGCACAGCCCCCAGTGTACCTGTATACACCTGAGGAGGGGGTGATAACACTGCGCAGCCCCCAGTGTACCTGTATATACCTGTATACACCTGAGGAGGGGGTGATAAAACTGCACAGCCCCCAGTGTACCTGTATATACCTGTGTACACCTGAGGAGGGGGTGATAACACTGCACAGTCCTCATTGTACCTGTATATACCTGTATACACCTGAGGAGGGGGTGATAACACTGCACAGTCCTCATTGTACCTGTATATACACCTGTATACACCTGAGGAGGGGGTGATAACACTGCACAGCCCCCAGTATACCTGTATATACCTGTATACACCTGAGGAGGGGGTGATAATACTGCACAGCCCCCAGTGTACCTGTATATACCTGAGGAGGGGGTGATAACACTGCACAGCCCCCAGTGTACCTGTATATACCTGAGGAGGGGGTGATAACACTGCACAGCCCCCAGTGTACCTGTATATACCTGAGGAGGGGGGTGATAACACTGCACAGCCCCCAGTGTACATGTATATACCTGAGGAGGGGGTGATAACACTGCACAGCCCCCAGTGTACCTGTATATACCTGAGGAGGGGGTGATAACACTGCACAGCCCCCAGTGTACCTGTATATACCTGAGGAGGGGGTGATAACACTGCACAGCCCCAGCCCCCAGTGTACCTGTATATACCTGTATACACCTGAGGAGGGGGTGATAACACTGCGCAGCCCCCAGTGTACCTGTATATACCTGTATACACCTGAGGAGGGGGTGATAACACTGAAAAGCCCCCAGTGTACCTGTATATACCTGTATACACCTGAGGAGGGGATGATAACACTGCACAGCCCCCAGTGTACCTGTATACACCTGTATAAACCTGAGGAGGGGGTTATAACACTGCACAGCCCCCAGTGCACCTGTATATAACTGAGGAGGGGGTGATAATACTGCGCAGCCCCCAGTGCACCTGTATATACCTGTATACACCTGAGGAGGGGGTGATAACACTGCACAGCCCCCAGTGTACCTGTATATACCTGTATACACCTGAGGAGGGGGTGATAACACTGCGCAGCCCCCAGTGTACCTGTATATACCTGTGTACACCTGAGGAGGGGGTGATAATACTGCACAGCCCCCAGTGTACCTGTATATACCTGATGAGGGGGTGATAACACTGCACAGCCCCCAGTGTACCTGTATATACCTGAGGAGGGGGTGATAACACTGCACAGCCCCCAGTGTACCTGTGTATACCTGTATATATCTGAGGAGGGGGTGATAACACTGCACAGCCCCCAGTGTACCTGTATATACCTGATGGGGTGATAACACTGCACAGCCCCCAGTGTACCTGTATATACCTGAGGAGGGGAGTGATAACACTGCACAGCCCCCAGTGTACCTGTATATACCTGTATATACCTGAGGAGGGGGTGATAACACTGCACAGCCCCCAGTGTACCTGTATATACCTGAGGAGGGGGTGATAACACTGCGCAGCCCCCAGTGTACCTGTATATACCTGTATACACCTGAGGAGGGGGTGATAACACTGCACAGCCCCCAGTGTACCTGTATATACCTGTATACACCTGAGGAGGGGGTGATAACACTGCACAGCCCCCAGTGTACCTGTATATACCTGTATACACCTGAGGAGGAGGTGATAATAATACTGCACAGCCCCCAGTGTACCTGTATATACCTGTATACACCTGAGGAGTGGGTGATAACACTGCGCAGCCCCCAGTGTACCTGTATATACCTGTTTACACCTGAGGAGGGGGTGATAACACTGCACAGTCCTCATTGTACCTGTATATACCTGTATACACCTGAGGAGGGGGTGATAACACTGCACAGCCCCCAGTGTACCTGTATATACCTGAGGAGGGGGTGATAACACTGCACAGCCCCCAGTGTACCTGTATATACCTGAGGAGGGGGTGATAACACTGCACAGCCCCCAGTGTACCTGTATATACCTGAGGAAGGGGTGATAACACTGCACAGCCCCCAGTGTACCTGTGTATACCTGTATATATCTGAGGAGGGGGTGATAACACTGCACAGCCCCCAGTGTACCTGTATATACCTGAGGGGGTGATAACACTGCACAGCCCCCAGTGTACCTGTATATACCTGAGGAGGGGAGTGATAACACTGCACAGCCCCCAGTGTACCTGTATATACCTGTATATACCTGAGGAGGGGGTGATAACACTGCACAGCCCCCAGTGTACCTGTATATACATGAGGAGGGGGTGATAACACTGCACAGCCCCCAGTGTACCTGTATATACCTAAGGAGGGGGTGATAACACTGCACAGCCCCCAGTGTACCTGTATATACCTAAGGAGGGGGTGATAACACTGCACAGCCCCCAGTGTACCTGTATATACCTGTATACACCTGAGGAGGGGGTGATAACACTGCACAGCCCCCAGTGTACCTGTATATATCTGAATATACCTGAGGAGGGGGTGATAACACTGCACAGCCCGCAGTGTACCTGTATATACCTGAGGAGGGGGTGATAACACTGCACAGCCCCCAGTGTACCTGTATACACCTGAGGAGGGGGTGATAACACTGCACAGCCCCCAGTGTACCTGTATATACCTGTGTACACCTGAGGAGGGGGTGATAACACTGCACAGTCCTCTTTGTACCTGTATATACCTGTATACACCTGAGGAGGGGGTGATAACACTGCACAGTCCTCATTGTACCTGTATATACACCTGTATACACCTGAGGAGGGGGTGATAACACTGCACAGCCCCCAGTGTACCTGTATATACCTGTATACACCTGAGGAGGGGGTGATAATACTGCACAGCCCCAGTGTACCTGTATATACCTGAGGAGGGGGTGATAACACTGCACAGCCCCCAGTGTACCTGTATATACCTGAGGAGGGGGTGATAACACTGCACAGCCCCCAGTGTACCTGTATATACCTGAGGAGGGGGGTGATAACACTGCACAGCCCACAGTGTACCTGTATATACCTGTATACACCTGAGGAGGGAAAGATAACACTGCACAGCCCCCAGTGTACCTGTATATACCTGAGGAGGGGGTGATAACACTGCACAGCCCCCAGTGTACATGTATATACCTGTATATACCTGAGGAGGGGGTGATAACACTGCACAGCCCCCAGTATACCTGTATATACCTGAGGAGGGGGTGATAACACTGCACATCCCCCAGTGTACCTGTATATACCTGAGGAGGGGGTGATAACACTGCACAGCCCCAGCCCCCAGTGTACCTGTGTATACCTGTATACATCTGAGGAGGGGGTGATAACACTGCGCAGCCCCCAGTGTACCTGTATACACCTGTATACACCTGAGGAGGGGGTGATAACACTGCGCAGCCCCCAGTGTACCTGTATATACCTGAGGAGGGGGTGATAACACTGCACAGCCTCCAGTGTACCTGTATATACCTGTATACACCTGAGGAGGGGGTGATAACACTGCACAGTCCCCAGTGTACCTGTATATACCTGTGTACACCTGAGGAGGGGGTGATAACACTGCACAGCCCCCAGTGTACCTGTATATACCTGTATATACCTGAGGAGGGGGTGATAACACTGCACAGCCCCCAGTGTACATGTATATACCTGTATATACCTGAGGAGGGGGTGATAACACTGCACAGCCCCCAGTGTACCTGTATATACCTGAGGAGGGGGTGATAACACTGCACAGCCCCCAGTGTACCTGTGTATACCTGTATATACCTGAGGAGGGGGTGATAACACTGCACAGCCCCCAGTGTACCTGTATATACCTGAGGAGGGGGTGATAACACTGCACAGCCCCCAGTGTACCTGTATATACCTGAGGAGGGGGTGATAACACTGCACAGCCCCCAGTGTACCTGTGTATTCCAGTATATACCTGAGGAGGTGGTGATAACACTGCACAGCCCCCAGTGTACCTGTGTATACCTGTATACACCTGAGGAGGGGGTGATAACACTGCACAGCCCCCAGTGTACCTGTGTATACCTGTATACACCTGAGGAGGGGGTGATAACACTGCACAGCCCCCAGTGTACCTGTGTATACCTTTATACACCTGAGGAGGGGGTGATAACACTGCACAGCCCTCATTGTACCTGTATATACCTGAGAAGGGGGTAATAACACTGCACAGCCCCCAGTGTACCTGTATATACCTGTATACACCTGAGGAGGGGGTGATAACACTGCACAGCCCCCAGTGCACCTGTATATACCTGTATACACCTGAGGAGGGGGTGATAACACTGCACAGCCCCCAGTGTACCTGTATACACCTGAGGAGGGGGTGATAAAACTGCACTGCCCCCAGTGTACCTGTATATACCTGTATACATCTGAGGAGGGGGTGATAACACTGCACTGCACAGCCCTCATTGTACCTGTGAATACCTGAGGGGGTGATAACACTGCACAGCCTCCAGTGCACCTGTATATACCTGTATACACCTGAGGAGGGGGTGATAACACTGCACAGCCCCCGTGTACCTGTATATACCTGTATACACCTGAGGAGAGTTTGATAACACTGCACAGCCCCCAGTGTACCTGTATATACCTGAGGAGGGGGTGATAACACTGCACAGGCCTCATTGTACCTGTATATACCTGAGGAGGGGGTGATAACACTGCGCAGCCCTCATTGTACCTATATATACCTGTATATACCTGAGGAGAGAGTGATAACACTGCACAGCCCCCAGTGTACCTGTATATACCTGAGGAGGGGGTGATAACACTGCACAGGCCTCATTGTACCTATATATACCTGTATACACCTGAGGAGGGGGTGATAACACTGAACAGCCCCCAGTGTACCTGTATATACCTGAGGAGGGGGTGATAACACTGCACTGCCCCCAGTGTACCTGTATATACCTGAGGGGGTGATAACACTGCACAGCCCCAAGTGTACCTGTATATACCTGAGGAGGGGGTGATAACACTGCACAGCCCCCAGTGTACCTGTATATACCTGAGGAGGTGGTGATAACACTGCACAGCCCCCAGTGTACCTGTATATACCTGTATACACCTGAGGAGGGGGTGATAACACAGCACAGCCCCCATTGTACCTGTATATACCTGTATATACCTGAGGAGGGGGTGATAACACTGCACTGCCCCCAGTGTACCTGTATATACCTGAGGGGGTGATAACACTGCACAGCCCCCAGTGTACCTGTATACACCTGAGGAGGGGGTGATAACACTGCGCAGCCCCCAGTGCACCTGTATATACCTGTATACACCTGAGGAGGGGGTGATAACACAGCACAGCCCTCATTGTACCTGTATATACCTGAGGAGGGGGAGATAACACTGCACAGCCCCCAGTATACCTGTGTATACTTGTATACACCTGAGGAGGGGGTAAAAACACTGCACAGCCCCCAGTGTACCTGTGTATACCTGTATATACCTGAGGAGGGGGTGATAACACTGCGCAGCCCCCAGTGTACCTGTGTATACCTGAGGAGGTGGTGATAACACTGTACAGCCCCCAGTGTACCTGTATATACCTGTATACCTGAGGAGGGGGTAATAACATTGCACAGCCTCCAGTGTACCTGTATATACCTGTGTATACCTGAGGAGGGGGTGATAACACTGCACAGCCACCAGTGTACCTGTATATACCTGTATACACCTGAGGAGGGGGTGATAACACTGCACAGCCCTCATTGTACCTGTATACACCTGAGGAGGGGGTGATAACCCTGCGCAGACCCCAGTGTACCTGTATATACCTGAGGAGGGGGTGATAACACTGCACAGCCCCCAGTGTACCAGTATATACCTGTATACACCTGAGGAGGGGGTGATAACACTGCACAGCCCTCATTGTACCTGTATACACCTGAGGAGGGGGTAATAACACTGCACAGCCCCCAGTGTACCTGTGTATGCCTGAGAAGGGGGGTGATAACACGGCACAGCCCCCAGTGTACCTGTATATACCTGTATACACCTGAGGAGGGGGTGATAACACTGCACAGCCCTCATTGTACCTGTATATACCTGAGGAGGGGGTGATAACACTGCACAGCCCCCAGTGAACCTGTATATACCTGTATACATCTGAGGAGGGGGTGATAACACTGCACAGCCCCCAGTGTACCTGTATATACCTGTATACACCTGAGGAGGGGGTGGTAACACTGCACAGCCCCCAGTGTACCTGTGTATATACCTAAGGAGGGGGAGATAACACTGCACAGCCCCCAGTGTACCTGTGTAAACCTGTATACACCTGAGGAGGGGGTGATAACACTGCACAGCCCCCAGTGTACCTGTATATACCTGAGGAGGGGGTGATAACACTGCACAGCCCCCAGCATACCTGTATATACCTGAGGAGGGGGTGCTAACACTGCACAACCCCTAGTGTACCTGTATACACCTGTATACACCTGAGGAGGGGGTGATAACACTGCACAGCCTCCAGTGTACTTGTATACACCTGAGGAGGGGGTGATAGCACTGCACAGCCCCCAGTGTACCTGTGTATACCTGAGGAGGTGGTGATAACAGTGCACAGTCCCCAGTGTACCTGTATATACCTGTGTACACCTGAGGAGGGGGTGATAACACTGCACAGCCCCCAGTGTACCTGTGTAAACCTGTATACACCTGAGGAGGGGGTGATAACACTGCACAGCCTCCAGTGTACTTGTATACACCTGAGGAGGGGGTGATAACACTGCACAGCCCCCAGTGTACCTGTGTATACCTGAGGAGGTGGTGATAACAGTGCACAGTCCCCAGTGTACCTGTATATACCTGTGTACACCTGAGGAGGGGGTGATAACACTGCACAGACCCCAGTGTACCTGTATATACCTGTATACACCTAAGGAGGGGGTGGTAACACTGCACAGCCCCCAGTGTACCTGTATATACCTAAGGAGGGGGTGATAACACTGCACAGCCCCCAGTGTACCTGTATATATTTGAGGAGGGGGTGATAACTCTGCATAGCCCCCAGTTTTCCTGTATATACCTGTATACACCTGAGGAGGGGGTGATAACACTGCACAGCCCCCAGTGTACCTGTATATACTTGTATACACCTGAGGAGGGGGTGGTAACACTGCACAGCCCCCAGTGTACCTGTATATACCTAAGGAGGGGTGATAACACTGCACAGCCCCCAGTGTACCTGTGTATACCTGTGTACACCTGAGGAGGGGGTGATAACACTGCACAGCCCTCATTTTACCTGTATATACCTGAGGAGGGGGAGATAACACTGCACAGCCCCCAGTGTACCTGTATATACCTGAGGAGGGGGAGATAACACTGTACAGCCCCCAGTGTACCTGTATATACCTGTATACCTGAGGAGGGGGTAATAACACTGCACAGCCTCCAGTGTACCTGTATATACCTGTGTATACCTGAGGAGGGGTGATAACACTGCACAGCCCCCAGTGTACCTGTATACACCTGAGGAGGGGGTGATAACACTGCGCAGACCCCAGTGTACCTGTATATACCTGAGGAGGGGGTGATAACACTGCACAGCCCCCAGTGTACCTGTATATACCTGTATACACCTGAGGAGGGGGTGATAACACTGCACAGCCCTCATTGTACCTGTATACACCTGAGGAGAGGGTGAAAACACTGCACAGCCCCCAGTGTACCTGTATATACCTGTATACACCTGAGGAGGGGGTGATAACACTGCACAGCCCCCAGTGTACCTGTGTATACCTGAGAAGGGGTTGATAACACTGCACAGCCCCCAGTGTACCTGTATATACCTGTGTACACCTGAGAAGGGGGTGATAACACTGCACAGCCCCCAGTGTACATGTATATACCTGAGGAGGGGGTGATAACACTGCACAGCCCCCAGTGTACCTGTATATACCTGTATACACCTGAGGAGGGAGTGATAACACTGCACAGCCCCCAGTGCACCTGTATATACCTGTATACACCTGAGGAGGGGGTGATAACACTGCACAGCCCCCAGTGCACCTGTATATACCTGTATACACCTGAGGAGGGAGTGATAACACTGCACAGCCCCCAGTGTACCTGTATATACCTGTATATACCTGAGGAGGGGGTGATAACACTGCACAGCCCCCAGTGTACCTGTATATACCTGTATACACCTGAGGAGGGAGTGATAACACTGCACAGCCCCCAGTGTACCTGTATATACCTGTATACACCTGAGGAGGGGGTGATAACACTGCACAGCCCCCAGTGCACCTGTATATACCTGTATACACCTGAGGAGGGAGTGATAACACTGCACAGCCCCCAGTGTACCTGTATATACCTGTATATACCTGAGGAGGGGGTGATAACACTGCACAGCCCCCAGTGTACCTGTATATACCTGTATACACCTGAGGAGGGAGTGATAACACTGCACAGCCCCCAGTGTACCTGTATTGATCTTCCTGATGAAGCTGAGGAAGTGAAACGCGCGTCGAGGTGTTCTCCGGCCACCATTGGTTTCTTTCCCCCCGTTCATGTCTACAGGTGGGCTTTGTTGGTGGGAGTTTTTGGGTGTGACAGATATGTAGCCCTATTGATTATGGTACCTTGAGGGTTGAAAAGGACGTCCCTCTCATACGGCTGTTTAATTACCAATAGGAGTGATAGTACTGCCCTGACGTACATTACCCTCCTTCCCTCTGACATGTTTGACATCTTTTTCAGCTGCACTGAAGTCAGTGGTCAGGGATTTGGTAGAGCAATTCTGGTCATTTTTACCTTTTCTGATGTTTGTCCCATCTTTATGTTTTTAATCATGGTGGGTCTCAGGACGAGGCTTCCAATGTCACATGACCCAGTGACATCACCAGGTTCCTGGGGCGTATGGAGTTTAGACACTACATATGGAGAATGTCTGGGACTGGACGGGGCGACGGATCTGCAGCCGACAACCACCTCGTCAGAACTACGGCTCCAAGATAGAAGAGCCTGGAATGACCACAGGAGGATATCCAGCATCTGTATGACCTCCACCACAGGAGGATATCCAGCATCTGTATGACCTCCAACCACAGGAGGATATCCAGCATCTATATGACCGCCACCACAGGAGGATATCCAGCATCTGTATGACCTCCACTATAGGAGGATACCCAGCATCTGTATGACCTCCACTATAGGAGGATACCCAGCATCTGTATGACCTCCACTATAGGAGGATACCCAGCATCTGTATGACCTCCACCACAGCAGGATATCCAGCATCTGTATGACCTCCACTATAGGAGGATATCCAGCATCTGCATGACCGCCACCACAGGAGGATATCCAGCATCTGTATGACCACCACCACAGGAGGATACCCAGCATCTGTATAACCGCCACCACAGGAGGATATCCAGTATCTGTATGAACTCCACCACAGGAGGATATCCAGAATCTGTATGACCTCCACTATAGGAGGATATCCAGCATCTGTATGACCTCCACCACAGGAGGATACCCAGCATCTGTATGACCGCCACCACAGGAGGATACCCAGCATCTGTATGACCGCCACCACAGGAGGATACCCAGCATCTGTATGACCGCCACCACAGCAGAATACCCAGCATCTGTATGACCTCCACCACAGGAGGATATCCAGCATCTGTATGACCTCGACCACAGGAGGATATCCACATCTGTATGACCGCCACCACAGGAGGATATCCAGCATCTGTATGACCACCACCACAGGAGGATACCCAGCATCTGTATGACCGCCACCACAGGAGGATACCCAGCATCTGTATGACCTCCACTATAGGAGGATATCCAGCATCTGTATGACCTCTACCACAGGAGGATATCCAGCATCTGTATAACCGCCACCACAGGAGGATATCCAGCATCTGTATGACCGCCACCACAGCAGGATATCCAGCATCTGTATGACCTCCACCCCAGGAGGATATCCAGCATCTGTATGACCGCCACCACAGGAGGATATCCAGCATCTGTATGACCGCCACCACAGGAGGATATCCAGCATCTGTATGATCGCCACCAGAGGAGGATATCCAGCATCTGTATGACCGCCACCACAGGAGGATATCCAGCATCTGTATGACCGCCACCACAGAAGGATATCCAGCATCTGTATGACCTCCACCACAGGAGGATATCCAGCATCTGTATAACCGCCACTACAGGAGGATATCCAGCATCTGTATGACCTCTACCACAGGAGGATATCCAGCATCTGTATGACCGCCACCACAGGAGGATACCCAGTATCTGTATGACCTCTACCACAGGAGGATATCCAGCATCTGTATGACCTCTACCACAGGAGGATATCCAGCATCTGTATGACCTCTACCACAGGAGGCTATCCAGCATCTGTATGACCGCCACCACAGCAGGATATCCAGCATCTGTATGATCGCCACCCCAGGAGGATATCCAGCATCTGTATGACTGCCACCACAGGAGGATATCCAGCATCTGTATGACCGCCACCACAGGAGGATATCCAGCATCTGTATGACCGCCACCACAGGAGGATATCCAGCATCTGTATGACCGCCACCCCAGGAGGATATCCAGCATCTGTATGACCTCGACCACAGGAGGATATCCAGCATCTGTATGACCTCGACCACAGGAGGATATCCAGCATCTGTATGACCTCCACCACAGGAGGATATCCAGCATCTGTATGACCGCCACCACAGGAGGATATCCAGCATCTGTATGACCGCCACCACAGGAAGATATCCAGCATCTGTATGACAGCCACCACAGGAGGATATCCAGCATCTGTATAACCGCCACTACAGGAGGATATCCAGCATTTGTATGACCGCCACCACAGGAGGATATCCAGCATCTGTATGACCTCGACCACAGGAGGATACCCAGCATCTGTATGACCTCTACCACAGGAGGATATCCAGCATCTGTATGACCGCCACCACAGGAGGATACCCAGCATCTGTATGACCTCTACCACAGGAGGATATCCAGCATCTGTATGACCTCTACCACAGGAGGATATCCAGCATCTGTATGACCTCTACCACAGGAGGCTATCCAGCATCTGTATGACCGCCACCACAGGAGGATATCCAACATCTGTATGACCGCCACCACAGCAGGATATCCAGCATCTGTATGACCGCCACCCCAGGAGGATATCCAGCATCTGTATGACTGCCACCACAGGAGGATATCCAGCATCTGTATGACCTCTACCACAGGCTATATGTCTGTAATGTACTGCACTATACGGCTATTTGTCTGTAATGTACTGCACTATACTGCTATATGTCTGTAATGTACTGCACTATACTGCTATATGTCTGTAATGTACTGCACTATACGGCTATATGTCTGTAATGTACTGCACTATACGGCTATATGTCTGTAATGTACTGCACTATACTGCTATATGTCTGTAATGTACTGCACTATACTGCTATATGTCTGTAATGTACTGTACTATACGGCTATATGTCTGTAATGTACTGCACTATACTGCTATATGTCTTTAATGTACTGCACTATACGGCTATATGTCTGTAATGTACTGCACTATACTGCTATATGTCTGTAATGTACTGCACTATACTGCTATATGTCTGTAATGTACTGCACTATACGGCTATATGTCTGTAATGTACTGCACTATACTGCTATATGTCTGTAATGTACTGCACTATACTGCTATATGTCTGTAATGTACTGCACTATACGGCTATATGTCTGTAATGTACTGCACTATACGGCTATATGTCTGTAATGTACTGCACTATACTGCTATATGTCTGTAATGTACTGCACTATACTGCTATATGTCTGTAATGTACTGCACTATACGGCTATATGTCTGTAATGTACTGCACTATACGGCTATATGTCTGTAATGTACTGCACTATACGGCTATATGTCTGTAATGTACCGCACTATACTGCTATATGTCTGTAATGTACCGCACTATACTGCTATATGTCTGTAATGTACCGCACTATACGGCTATATGTCTGTAATGTACCGCACTATACGGCTATATGTCTGTAATGTACTGCACTATACTGCTATATGTCTGTAATGTGCTGCGCTATACGTCTGTAATGTACCGCACTATACTGCTATATGTCTGTAATGTACTGCACTATACTGCTATATGTCTGTAATGTACTGTACTATATGTCTGTAATGTGCTGCACTATACTGCTATATGTCTGTAATGTACCGCACTATACTGCTATATGTCTGTAATGTACTGTACTATATGTCTGTAATGTGCTGCACTATACTGCTATATGTCTGTAATGTACTGCTATATGTCTGTAATGTACTGCACTATACGGCTATATGTCTGTAATGTACTGCACTATACTGCTATATGTCTGTAATGTACTGCACTATACGGCTATATGTCTGTAATGTACTGCACTATACTGCTATATGTCTGTAATGTACTGCACTATACTGCTATATGTCTGTAATGTACCGCACTATACGGCTATACGTCTGTAATGTACTGCACTATACTGCTATATGTCTGTAATGTACTGCACTATACGGCTATATGTCTGTAATGTACTGCACTATACGGCTATATGTCTGTAATGTACTGCACTATACTGCTATATGTCTGTAATGTACTGCACTATACGGCTATATGTCTGTAATGTACTGCACTATACGGCTATATGTCTGTAATGTACTGCACTATACGGCTATATGTCTGTAATGTACTGCACTATACTGCTATATGTCTGTAATGTACTGCACTATACTGCTATATGTCTGTAATGTACTGCACTATACTGCTATATGTCTGTAATGTACTGCACTATACTGCTATATGTCTGTAATGTACTGCACTATACGGCTATATGTCTGTAATGTACTGCACTATACGGCTATATGTCTGTAATGTACTGCACTATACTGCTATATGTCTGTAATGTACTGCACTATACGGCTATATGTCTGTAATGTACTGCACTATACGGCTATATGTCTGTAATGTACTGCACTATACTGCTATATGTCTGTAATGTACTGCACTATACGGCTATATGTCTGTAATGTACCGCACTATACTGCTATATGTCTGTAATGTACTGCACTATACGGCTATATGTCTGTAATGTACTGCACTATACTGCTATATGTCTGTAATGTACTGCACTATACGGCTATATGTCTGTAATGTACTGCACTATACGGCTATATGTCTGTAATGTACTGCACTATACGGCTATATGTCTGTAATGTACTGCACTATACGGCTATATGTCTGTAATGTACTGCACTATACTGCTATACGTCTGTAATGTACTGCACTATACGGCTATACGTCTGTAATGTACTGCACTATACGGCTATATGTCTGTAATGTACTGCACTATACTGCTATATGTCTGTAATGTACCGCACTATACTGCTATATGTCTGTAATGTACTGCACTATACGGCTATATGTCTGTAATGTACTGCATTATACTGCTATATGTCTGTAATGTACTGCACTATACGGCTATATGTCTGTAATGTACCGCACTATACTGCTATATGTCTGTAATGTACTGCACTATACTGCTATATGTCTGTAATGTACTGCACTATACTGCTATATGTCTGTAATGTACCGCACTATACGGCTATATGTCTGTAATGTACTGCACTATACTGCTATATGTCTGTAATGTACTGCACTATACTGCTATATGTCTGTAATGTACTGCACTATACTGCTATATGTCTGTAATGTGCTGCACTATACTGCTATATGTCTGTAATGTACTGCACTATACTGCTATATGTCTGTAATGTGCTGCACTATACGGCTATATGTCTAACGTACTGCACTATACTGCTATACGTCTGTAATGTACTGCACTATACGGCTATATGTCTGTAATGTACTGCACTATACTGCTATATGTCTGTAATGTACTGCTATATGTCTGTAATGTACTGCACTATACTGCTATATGTCTGTAATGTACTGCACTATACGGCTATATGTCTGTAATGTACTGCACTATATAGGCTATATGTCTGTAATGTGCTGCACTATACGGCTATATGTCTGTAATGTACCGCACTATACTGCTATATGTCTGTAATGTACTGCACTATACGGCTATATGTCTGTAATGTACCGCACTATACTGCTATATGTCTGTAATGTACTGCACTATACGGCTATATGTCTGTAATGTACTGCACTATACTGCTATATGTCTAACGTACTGCACTATACGGCTATATGTCTGTAATGTACTGCACTATACTGCTATATGTCTGTAATGTACTGCACTATACGGCTATATGTCTGTAATGTACTGCACTATACTGCTATACGTCTGTAATGTACTGCACTATACTGCTATATGTCTGTAATGTACTGCACTATACGGCTATATGTCTGTAATGTACTGCACTATACGGCTATGTCTGTAATGTACTGCACTATACGGCTATACGTCTGTAATGTACTGCACTATACGGCTATATGTCTGTAATGTACTGCACTATACTGCTATACGTCTGTAATGTGCTGCACTATACTGCTATATGTCTGTAATGTACTGCACTATACTGCTATATGTCTGTAATGTACTGTACTATACGGCTATATGTCTGTAATGTACTGCACTATACTGCTATATGTCTGTAATGTACTGTACTATACTGCTATATGTCTGTAATGTACTGTACTATACGGCTATATGTCTGTAATGTACTGCACTATACTGCTATACGTCTGTAATGTACTGCACTATACGGCTATACGTCTGTAATGTACTGCACTATACTGCTATATATCTGTAATGTACTGCACTATACGGCTATACGTCTGTAATGTACTGCACTATACTGCTATATATCTGTAATGTACTGCACTATACTGCTATATGTCTGTAATGTACTGCACTATACGGCTATATGTCTGTAATGTACTGCACTATACGGCTATATGTCTGTAATGTACTGCACTATACGGCTATATGTCTGTAATGTACTGCACTATACGGCTATATGTCTGTAATGTACTGCACTATACTGCTATATGTCTGTAATGTACTGCACTATACTGCTATACGTCTGTAATGTACTGCACTATACGGCTATACGTCTGTAATGTACTGCACTATACGGCTATACGTCTGTAATGTACTGCACTATACGGCTATATGTCTGTAATGTACTGCACTATACTGCTATATGTCTGTAATGTACCGCACTATACTGCTATATGTCTGTAATGTACTGCACTATACGGTATTATACGGCTGTATGTAGGTATTGGGTGGTGCAATGCGGGCACTACTCAGCGGCATATGGCTCAATGCGGGCATTACCCGGATATATGTAGGTAAGGTAGGGCACTTTCTGGGTAATTGCACTTCATAGTGTGATGTATGACTATTACACGGGGTAATTCTGTGCCGCCCCATCACTGATCTTACCCGGATCGGGTCAATCATCTGATCTCAGTTTTGTCTCATTATAATCCTTACGCTATCGCCCAGTCACTGCGCGGGGGTTGAAGGGCGCGAATACTTTGTATCAGGGATTCTTTATATTGCTCTAAACTAAATCACAAAGTAACTTTACCAAGCCTCAAGCTCCTCCCATTTCTGTGTACACAGCTCCTCTGCAGAATGTGTCACCACGGTGAGGCTGGGTTCACACGAGCGGATGACAGCCAAGACCCGCTGCAGACTGCAGAGCCCCGGAGCAGTAACATGGCTGATAACGCTCCGTGCCTCTCTGTGATCAGTGAGATAAAGTTGTCACCGTGATTTCGTAGTAAAGAGGTCACAGAGAGGCACGGAGCGTTATCAGCCATGTTACTGCTCCGGGGCTCTGCAGTCTGCATCGGGTCTTGGCTGTCACGCACGGAGCTGATGTCACGCACGGCATCCGCTCGTGTGAACCCAGCCTTACAGACACCCAACATACGGAAGTCTAAGGCTACATTCACACGTCCGTGGTGTGTTGCAGACCCGCAAATTGCAGACCCGCAACACACCAGCCCGTCACCCCTATAGAAATGCCTATTCTTGTCCGCAAGCTGCGGACAAGCTCTATCTTTTTGCAGAGCTGCGGACCCAAAATCGGGGCCGCGTTCCGCAATTGTGGCTGCAGACAGCACACTGTGTGCTGTCCGCATCCATTCCGTCCCCATAGAGAATGAATGGGTCCGCACCCTTTCCGCAAAATTGCGGAAAGGATGCGGACCCATTTTGCGGACGTGTGAATGGAGCCTTATCCTGCATCCAGTAACACAGAGCGTGTTTCTAACCTGTAACCATGGAGACGTGTTTGATGCCCTGGAGCACAAGTTACATTACAAACCAACACCACAACTAGCATCATCTGGACCAGCCGCAGAAGGGGTTATAGGTCAGCAGATCGTCCAGCCCGTAACCTATAGCAGTCCTGGAGACTGAGAGCACTGCGGGGGCGGGACTAGAGGAAGCACAGGGGAGGGGCAGCTGTGCATAGCACATAGATACACCCCTGAGTGTCCATTAAGTGGATGTGATTAATCCCGTCACGTCTTAATCATTATAAACACAAAACTTTATTAAATGACAGCTCTCCGGCCGTTTCTTGGGCGTCGGTCACTTCTTCTTCCAGAACTGACTGTATTCCTGCAGGCTGAAGTCATCGTACACCTCCTTCTCCTTCTTGGCGCCACTCTTCCTAGCCTGGTTCCTCTGGCGCAGGCGGGTTTTTCGCTCGTCCTCAGACAAAGTGGTGATGTCTATGGGCATCTGAGGGCAAAACAGGCCTAGGGTCATTGATACAGATCAGGGCTGGGGGGTCCACAGCACCCAGGGGGGGGTGAGGGGTGCAGTCAGCAGCACCCAAGGGGGGGGGGGGGGGGTCAGCAGCACCCAAGGAGAGGGGGGGGGGGGGGTGAGGTGTGCAGTCAGCAGCACCCAAGGAGAGGGGGGGGGGGTGGGGGGGGGGGGGGGGGGGGGGGGGGGGGTGAGGTGTGCAGTCAGCAGCACCCAAGGAGAGGGTGGGGGGGGTGAGGTGTGCAGTCAGCAGCACCCAAGGAGAGGGGTGAGGTGTGCAGTCAGCAGCACCCAAGGAGAGGGGGGGGGGGGGGGGGTGAGGTGTGCAGTCAGCAGCACCCAAGGAGAGGGGGGGGGGGGGGTGAGGGGTGCAGTCAGCAGCACCCAAGGGGGGGGGGGGGGGGGGTGAGGGGTGCAGTCAGCAGCACCCAAGGAGAGGGGGGGGGGGGGGGGGGGGGGTGTGCAGTCAGCAGCACCCAAGGAGAGGGGGGGGGGGGGGGTGAGGTGTGCAGTCAGCAGCACCCAAGGAGAGGGGGGGGGGGGGGTGAGGTGTGCAGTCAGCAGCACCCAAGGGGAGAGGGGGGGGGTGAGGGGTGCAGTCAGCAGCAGCACCCAAGGGGGGGGGGGGGTGAGGGGTGCAGTCAGCAGCAGCACCCAACGGGAAGGGGGTGAGGGGTGCAGTCAGCAGCAGCACCCAACGGGAAGGGGGTGAGGGGTGCAGTCAGCAGCAGCACCCAACGGGAAGGGGGTGAGGGGTGCAGTCAGCAGCAGCACCCAACGGGAAGGGGGTGAGGGGTGCAGTCAGCAGCAGCACCCAACGGGAAGGGGGTGAGGGGTGCAGTCAGCAGCACATAAGGGGAGGGGGAATGCCACACACGCAGGGAGAGATGACATATACACACGGAGGAAGGGAAGTAAGGAGTAGAGGGGACAAGGGCTCCCAGACGATCACCGCACTCATGCCTTTACTCTGCGATCACACATCATCCACATAGGATGACACAACCCCCAGGTAATATTACATGCTCCGCACACTTCAGAAATGTAATGTCAGCAGATATGGCGGCCGGTCACTCGTACAATCACCGTGAACGCCCTCCACACACACCATCACATGACAGCGGAGGCCACGCCCTATGTGGGTGGAGACTCTTACTATCAGCATCCTGCGCGGCTCCTTGTACTGGACGGTGATGGTGGAGCCATCTGGCTGCACCAGAAGGACGGGGTAGCTTCTCAGGTAAGTTGTCCGACCAGAGCGCCCGATGCAGGCTCTGTTAGAGGTCTGCTGCGTCACCGAGATGTGGAACTGACTGCGACCGAGACAGCGAAGTGCGGAGCCGGGGAGAGCGCTGCAGGGGAATAACATAAACCACAGGTGACAGAGGAAGAAAAACCACAAACTCTTGTATTATACTCCAGAGCTGCACTCACTATTCTGCTGGTGCAGTCACTGTGTACATACATTACTTATCCTGTACTGATCCTGAGTTACATCCTGTATTACACTCCAGAGCTGCACTCACTATTCTGCTGGTGGAGTCACTATGTACATACATTACTTATCCTGTACTGATCCTGAGTTACATCCTGTATTATACTCCAGAGCTGCACTCACTGTTCTGCTGGTGCAGTCACTGTGTACATACATTACTTATCCTGTACTGACCCTGAGTTACATCCTGTATTATACTCCAGAGCTGCACTCACTATTCTGCTGGTGCAGTCACTGTGTACATACAGTACATTACTTATCCTGCACTGATCCTGAGTTACATCCTGTATTATACTCCAGAGCTGCACTCACTATTCTGCTGGTGCAGTCACTGTGTACATACATTACTTATCCTGTACTGATCCTGAGTTACATCCTGTATTATACTCCAGAGCTGCACTCACTATTCTGCTGGTGCAGTCACTGTGTACATACATTACTTATCCTGTACTGATCCTGAGTTACATCCTGTATTATACTCCAGAGCTGCACTCACTATTCTGCTGGTGCAGTCACTGTGTACATACATTACTTATCCTGTACTGATCCTGAGTCACATCCTGTATTATACTCCAGAGCTGCACTCACTATTCTGCTGGTGCAGTCACTGTGTACATACATTACTTATCCTGTACTGATCCTGAGTTACATCCTGTATTATACTCCAGAGCCGCACTCACTATTCTGCTGGTGCAGTCACTGTGTACATACATTACTTATCCTGTTCTGATCCTGAGTTACATCCTGTATTATACTCCAGAGCTGCACTCACTATTCTGCTGGTGCAGTCACTGTGTACATACATTACTTATCCTGTTCTGATCCTGAGTTACATCCTGTATTATACTCCAGAGCTGCACTCACTATTCTGCTGGTGCAGTCACTGTGTACATACATTACTTATCCTGTACTGATCCTGAGTTACATCCTGTATTATACTCCAGAGCTGCACTCACTATTCTGCTGGTGGAGTCACTGTGTACATACATTACTTATCCTGTACTGATCCTGAGTTACATCCTGTATTATACTCCAGAGCTGCACTCACTATTCTGCTGGTGCAGTCACTGTGTACATGCAGTTGTGTGTTTGCGGTGCCCCTTTCGGGGTCTCCACATAAACTAGGTTTTGCTCTGACAACCCCCCCTATAGGACGTGTACTGGGACTACACTGGTTGTCAGCAGTTTCTATTTTATCCTGACAGAAGACGACTTACCTGAGGAGAGTAGTGATGGTGGATCGTGTCCTGATGAGAGCGGCCATGGGAGGGCG